>NW_022436942.1:84410287-84522815 GCF_009761245.1 Sapajus apella | reverse complement strand
CCCTTCCTTCCTTCCTTCCTTCCTTCCTTCCTTCTTCCTTCCTTCTTTCCTTCCTTCCTTCCTTTTCTTCTTCCCTCCCTCCCTCCTTCCTTCCTTCCTTCCTTCCTTCCTTTTCTCTTCCTTATTCCTTCCAACTATGTCCACTGTGTACCAACAGCATCCCAGGCACTCTGCTAAGCAATGGGAAATCCATTGTTTAATGAAAACATAGTCCTAGAGCCCATAAAGCTTCCAATCAATTAGATACCAAAACTTATAATAGATCTGTATATGAATACCTACATAGACATATGATAGATTAAACATTGTGCTGTCTTTTTACAAATACTGTATTCTTGATTCTTGCCTGATGAGATTGAACTGTGCACACATTTAACCCATAAAAATTCAATTATATGTGCTGAGAATAAAAGAGAGTAAGAAAAAAAATGAAACCTATGTATGATGCCTTACTAGGCTTTGACCTGTAAAGACCCAGAGAATTTAGCAACAACCAAATGCAAGAGAAAAAAGAAAATTAATTCTTGAATGTTGAGTTTCAAAGAGCTTGAGTTCTTGTGCTTTAAGTTTAATTTAAGGAATTTCAAGGGGTCATTTTCATTAGTGGAAAAAATCTGCCTTATGCACGCTGATTTAGAAGTAATGTTTGCATACGATACAATCCCATTAGACCATTGTCATCTCCATATTACACACGAGGAAATTGAGGCAACAAGAGCTAACAACTTGCCAAAGATCAAATAGCTACAAAGTAGTGAAGCCACATTTTAACCAAAGACTGAAAAACTTGGCCATTGTAAGATACTGATTCTGAAATATTTATTTCCTTGTAATGAGCAAGAATTGGTTTCCTGACAGTTTCTACTTCAGAGATCCAGAAAAAGAACAAATCTCCTCTGTAGTCCATGCAGTGGCCCTTTCAATACTTAAGAAAAAGCCATCGTGCCTCCCACTTTGCGTCAGTCCTGGGCCCTTTCTCTTTCTCCTCGCGTGGCTAAGCACTTGCACTTCCTTCAATTTTTCATTCTGTAATATAATTTCCAGGGCCCTTAGCACCCTGAAGTCTTACTCTCTGGCAGAACACCTGCCAATTCCCCAGTGTCCTATTATGGCCTAGAGTGAAACGGAATTCCAGGACAGAATGATAAAGTGAAGTCTGCCATTGGTGGCCTGCTTTGTGTAGAGACCAGTATACATTCATTTCTCATGTTTTTTAGTAAACTCTAATATTAAAAATCAAGAAGCTATGTGTAATGAGAAGCGGCCCTTCAACCTTAATACCAGAGACACAACAGGGAGGGGTGGGGACTGATGTCCATTGGAGACCACAGGCACCATACGACAGTCAGTTGCCACTCAGTTCCAGCCGATGTTGACCAAGCGGGAAGGTGAGCTTAGCTTAAGCTAAAAGAACAGCAGAAATCCAGTTTCCTACTTGAAATTGCCTCTTTTTTATATCTTATATGAGGCATGTAATTTAAGTTTTAAATTATATATCCAATATCAAATATAATCAAACAAACAAACAAAATTATATGCCAACATGACTTTCAGCCGAGTTGCTAATTGTATTTTGACCTCTGTTCTAGAAAATAGGCACCATTTATTGCTGTTAAATATCACATTAGTACTTTGGGAAGCCTCATTTAACAACTGACATATACGGAGCCTACTATTGATAAAACTATCCAAGGCTTTTCTTCGTAGACATTGCTTTTATGCTATATTTCCCAAATCTTACACTTGCAAAGGTGATTTTCTTGTTTGCTTATTACGTATATGGGCGTATGTTATTTTTGAAAATGTGTTTAGATATAAGTATACAATTTTACATTTATTTCCTCTAATCTTGTAAATTAGGCTCAAAGTTTCAGCCTATCAAAATTTTTTTCCTCCCTTCAGATTCTGTGTCCTAACAACTTCCCAATTTCCTCCCTCAAAAGTGTAGGGAATGTTGAGATATAAAAACGCTAGCAAATTTTGTATTTGGATTACCATAACTTAAATTTTCCTTCAGGTTACCCTTTCCGTTTTGGGTAAGTCAGGGTCTCAACACAGAGTTTCCCCAAAGTGTAAATATTACGCAGATGTTTCATAAGGGTCTTGACTGTTCCTTGCAAATCCATCACTGTGGCTCACATAGTTTTCTGGACTTTCATGGAAATAAAGTGTTCATAGACTGGCATCTGTCTGCAGGGTGCTCATGAGTGCTATGAACCTTTGGAGGTGTCCTTGGTATGAATGCAGAGGTTGCTATGAAGATGAACAGTTCAGACTATTCATCTCAGAGTCATACAGTTTATCGTTAATGTGAATTGTGTATTTCAGCTAATTAATTATATTCCTGCATTTTACACAAGCCCCCTACAGAACTTGGCTTTTCCCAGAAAAGTATTAAAGCAGCTGTGAGCATAGTCATCTGAGATTCCACCTGTAATCACTGATCATGGCTGGTTAGGAGGAATGTTCCATCTTCATTCAGTTACAAGAGTAACTGTGAAGCATGTAACTACCACCTTCCTAAGCTACTTTTCTATGGAGCTGGACACAGGCTTAGGAAGGTGGTAGTTACATGTCCATTAAAACTATTTTTCTTTATAAATTACCCAGTCTTAGGTATGTCTTTATTTGCAGCGTGAAAATGGATTAATACAGTAAATTGATAGGAATAGAGTGGGGCACTGCTGTAAAGATATCCAAAAAGGGGAAGTGACTTTGGAACTGCATAACAGTCAGAGGTTGGAACAGTTTGGGGGGCTCAGAAGAAGACAGGAAAATGTGGGTAACTTTGGAACTTCCTAAAGCCTTGTTGAATGGCTTTAACAAAAATGGTGATGATAACATGGACAATGAAATCCAGGCTGAGGTGGTCTCAGGCGGAGATGAGAAATGTCTTAGGAACTGGAGTAAAGGTGACTCTTGCTATGTTTTAGCAAAGAGACTGGCAGCATCTTTCCCCCAACCTGGAGATTTGTGGAATCTTGAACTTGAGAGAGATGATTTAGGGTATCTGGTGGAAGAAATTTCTAGGCAGCAAAGTATTCAAGAGGTGACATGAATGCTGTTAAAATCATTCAATTTTAAAAGGGAAATATACAAGTTTGGAAAATTTGCAGCCTGATGTTGCAATAGAAGAGAAAAACCGATTTTCTGATGTGAAATTCAAGCTGGCTGCAGAAATTAGCATTAAGTAAGAAGGAGCCAAATGCTAATCACAAAGCAATGTGGAAAAAGTATTCAGGGAATGTCAGAGACCTTTGCAGCAGCCCCTCCCATCACAGGCCTGGAGGCCTAGGAGGAAAAAACAGTTTTGTGGGCCAGGCCCAGGGCCCCCCCCCACTGTGTGCATCCTGGCAACTTGGCAACCTAAGTCTCTGCCACTCTAGCCATGGTTAAAAGGGGCCAAGGTATGGCTCTGGCCATGGCTTTAGAGGGTGTAAGCCCCAAGCCTTTGCAGCTTCCACTTGGTATTGAGCTTGCAGATGCACTGAAGTCAAAAATTGATGTTTGGGAACCTCCACCTATATTTCCAAGGATATATGGAAATGCCTGGATGTCCAGACAGAAGCACGCTGCAGAGGTGGGGCTTTCATGGAGAGAACCTCTGCTAGGGCACTGAGGAAGGGAAATATGGGGTTGAAGCCCCCACACAGATTCCCCACTGAGGCACCGCCTAGTGGAGCTGTGAGAAGAGGGCCACTGCCTTCCATACCTCAGAATGGTAGATCCACTGACAGCTTGCACTGTGAGCCTGGAAAAGCTGCACACAATCAAACACCAGCCTGTGAGAGCTGCCAGAAGGGGGGTTGTACCCTGCAAAGCCACAGAAGCAGAGCTGCCCAAGACCATGGAAACCCCCCTCTTTACATCAGCGTGATCTTGATGTGAGGCATAGAGTCAAAGGAGATCATTTGGAAACTTTAAGATTTGACCACTTCACTGGATTTTGGACTTGCATAGGGCCTTTAGCCCCTTTGTTTTGGCCAATTTCTCCCATATAGAGTGGATGTATTTACACAATGCCTGTACCCCCACTGTATCCAGGAAGTAACTAACTTGCTTTTGATTTTACAGATTCATAGGCAGAAGGGACTTGCCTTGTCTCAGATGGGTCTTTGGACTGTGGATTTTTGAGTTAATGCTGAAATGAGTTAAGGCTTTGGGGGACTGTTGGGAAGGCATGACTGGTTTTGAAATGTGAACACATGACATTTGGGAGGGGCCAGTGGTGGAATGATATGGTTTGGCTGTGTCCCCACCCAAATCTCATCTTGAAATTTAGCTTTCATAGCTCCCATGTGTTATAGGAGGGACCCTGTAGGAGACAATAGAATCATGGGGGCAGTTCCCCCATACTGTGCTCATGGTAGTGAATAAGTCTCATGAGATCTGATGATTTTACAAGGGGTTTCCCCTTTCTCTTGGCTCTCATTCTTTCTTATCTGCCACCATGTAAGATATGCCTTTTACCTTCCACCATGATTGTGAGGCCTCCCCAGCCATGTGAGGCCGTGAGTTCATTAAACCCCTTTCCTTCCTAAATTACCCAGTCTTGGGTATGACTTTATTAGCAGTGTGAAAATGAACTAATACACAGCCCCTTATGGGCTTGGATTTGCTTCCCTAAAGTGGAGTTCTTCAAGGGAAGAGATGGGGGACTCCACACCAGGCTCTTGGGTGGGGAACAGAAGGCTTAGGGAACTGCAGAGTGAGTGATTGGTTTAGGCTCATCATAGTGTAAACATGCGGATACCATCTCCCCGGAATGCTTGTCTCCCATCTGTAATAATAATGAGAGAATGATAAATGATGTCTGTCATGAAGGTCAGCCAGGAAAAAAATGCGTTGTCACCATGTTTAGTTCCTCTGCAGATGAGCTTCTGAAATTTGGTTCAGATATTTCAAAACACTTAACGTTTCAACTAAAACCTGCCCATAGAATATATACATACATACATACAGAAGTTCAACTAAAACCTGCCCACAGAATATATACATACATAGAACACTAAAACCTGCCCATAGCATCATCACCATTTTTACTTCCTTTGCAGATGAGCTTCTGAAATTTGGTTCAGATATTTTTAAACACTTAATATTTAAGGAATTTCAGTTTATTCAACTAAAATCTTCCCATAGAATACATAGATAACAAATATGTCAGCCACGTTTAGAAAATAAAAATACAGGATTTCCAGCTATATTTGAATTTCAGACAAGCCACAAATGATTTTTATTGTAAGTATGTCTCATAAAATATTTATGACTAAAAAAATACACACTGTTTGTCTGAAATTCAAATGTAACTGGGCATTGGAAGTCCTATATTTTATTTGAATTCCAAATGCAGGAAATCTTCAAACAGTGATATTTATGCAGGTTGTATGCTAGTTTACCTTTTGTTTTTAGTAAAATTGTATTTTCCAAGGCCAGGAAATAAATAATAAGAAATTTGAGTTTTTCTAAGGATGATTTTTTTTAAGTTAGGCCACTCAGAAACACCATTAAAAAAAAATCAAAGCTGCCATTGTTTAAGGTGCAGCCACCTTCAAAAATCTTCACCCTGAATGGTAGCCTTTAAGAAGAAACTAATTCTTCCAAGGCCTTTTCTACCATTAGGAAATACTTGCAGGCTTTTATTTTCATCTTAAACATTTTACGACTGAGACAAATCTATGCTCAGCCTCTGTATAGGGACAGGAGGAACATGTACAGTAGAATAATTCAGCATTATTATTATCCTTTTCCTAAAACAAACAATAGATTGGACTCTAGTGGGTCTCAGAAACTTAGAGAAGGACAGGTGGAATTGGAGGATCAGTGTTTTCTTCCAGATGTGTTAAGGGCCCTATTACAAAAATGTAGTTGTACTGTGTTGAAAAGAAAATGAAGAAACATTAGATCTGTAATTCAGTTTTCTGCAAAGAGCACAGCAGAGCCAGGCACTGGATCCTGGTGGATTTGTAGACCCAGGAGAATACCATTAGAGAAAAAACAGAAGTCAAAACAAACAAAAAACAGGGAAAATGCTCCAAAGAAAGTATTTAACTGCAGAATTTAATACAGGGATTATTTAAGATTATTTTAGCTGGTACCTGGATACATTTGTATGGTCTCTGAAAAAAAAATCTTAATGTGTATTAAGAAAGGTAACACACACAAAACTCATAGTTTCATGAATTGCATACTTGATGTGTGTTTTTACTTTTAAATTTAGTTTTTCTTTTTTAGTTTAAGTCTAAAAAGTGAATTAACTTAAAGAAAAATATTAAGCATATAAAGATACAAATGTTAAGTTCATTTGCCAAAAACTGTGAAGGTGGTGTGTAAGTGCACTTTAGGAA
The DNA here is from genome assembly GCF_009761245.1 of Sapajus apella. Lineage (NCBI taxonomy): Eukaryota > Metazoa > Chordata > Mammalia > Primates > Cebidae > Sapajus > Sapajus apella. The sequence continues at coordinate 84,516,471 of NW_022436942.1, read as the reverse complement.
ATATGGCCCCATAAAAGGGTGATTTCTGCTAAGACTATGAGCAGGATATCTACTCCAGAAAGAGGTCATCTTGCTTCCCAGAACATCCAGCTGATCCCAGAGTGTTTTTCAGTCATTCAATCCTTAGTGAGGTCATTCTAGCCTCCAGCCTTTCAGAGCATGGGAAGTTTAGTTAGAATAAGATCCTGGGCAGTAAAGAAGGGATAAGAAAGAAAGACTGAACACTTAAGAGATCTGAAGATAAAGCTCTAGCATATTTTAATGATATCTTCATCTATACACGTGCATTCCATAAACTCCCGCATGTCCACCATAGAGCCTCCCTGTAGACACTGCATTGATTTTCTTAAAGGAAGTCTCAAAAGTAGAGTGATTTTATTTTGCAACAAATAAATCTGGCCAAAACTTCTGCTTTTCTCATATATGTATATACATTTTTATCCAAGACTATTGTTTAAGTTTTTCCATTGTGTTTGGAGCTGCCTATTGTAGCTTCCATTAATAACGTCCCCAAATCCCTAGGGCAGCTCCTATACGCCTCTGGCACAAGGAGAGAGTTATTTCTCTGAGGTAAAGATTCATTTAAATAATTCACTTGTAGCAGAGGCTGCCAAAGACTCTTCATGCATCAATGGATGAGCCTTTCATTCAGCTCTCTGTTGTGAATCAGCTTTGAGTTTTATGCTTTAAAACTATATTTATGTTTATTTACAGGGACCGCTTTCCACTCAGTTTTCATGTTGGTCAAGCAGTGGGAAGCAGCGTGTCTTTGATCCTACAAAGCACACTGAGCACACATGCAAGCGGAAGCAGTGAAGCTCACCCCTCAGTATTAGCAGGAAGTTCTGCTATGTAAGAAGTAGAAAGTGAGCAGCATAAGACATGAACTGAAATAAAGGGATTTATTTTTTCAGAATCAGAATCTTCACGGAGCTATCTAGTATTAGAAACTTAGCAACATTATGAGCAGCTAAAATTTTGCCAGTGAAGATGTCAACCTCCTCCTTTATGAACATAAAAAGAAGACTTAAATTCAACCTCCAGCAACCCAGAGAGTAAATGACAGTATGGTAAAGAATTCAGCTTTGTCCAAGGAGAGATCTGCTCTGTTTTGGCTCCTGGGAGGTAACCTCTAAGCCCTTGAAGTGTCTGGCCTGATAGAAGTATCTTTGTTTTCCTGGGATTCTTTGGCCATACAAAATCAAGTGATTTAGGGTAGGGGCTTTGGTTAACACAATATCAGCTTGACCTCTGAAAGGACTGAAGATGGCGACCAACCACATGAAATGATCTAGCAACATTATGTGTTTGAGCCCCAGCAAAAACTCTGGACACCATGGCTCAAATGAGTTTCCTTGACTGGCTGTCTTCAGTGTGTATTGTCATGCATCATTGCCAAAAAGTAACACTGGTTATGACTTAATGAGAAGAGGACCACTGGAAGGTCCATGTCTGTAACTTTCCTGAATCTGGCTCCATTTCCTCATTCACTTGCTGCTGTTAATTCACATTTTTGTTGCTGTTATATAATGTACCCATGAGTATAACGGCTTAATTTCAATCTTGTGAGTCCCTCTAGCAAATTATCAAAACTAAGATTTTGAGGATCTATGAACTTGCAACTGGTGTCAGAAATGAGAGTGGTCTTGTGGACATTGTTTTCTAACTTCACAATGGCACTCCTCTTTTTCTCTTCATTTTGCTCAAATTAGTGTCAGTTTTAAAATAATAACATGTCTATTGGCTTCTCTGCATAATCTCAAAGCTGGAAAGAACTGTAAAAGAACACTAGTTAGAAATACTATCTCTCGAGAAGGGAAAGAAGCAGTAATTTCTGCTTGAAGGTGGGGAAATTGAGGCCTCAAAACACTAACTATATATGGATAGTGGAATTTGCTGAAAGTTAAGTAGCAAGTTTATGTTAATCCAAGACAGTATGTAATTTCAAATTCCACTAACTATTAGTTTCTGGACATAAAAGGCATCTTAAATATGGTAGTACCTAGTGAGAATAAGGTTTTTTTTTTTCCCATTTATTTATTTTATTGCATTTTAGGTTTTTGGGGTACATGTGAAGAACATGCAAGATTGTTGCATAGGTACACACGTGGCAGTGTGATTTGCTGCCTTCCTCCCCATCACCTACATCTGGCATCTCTCCCCTTGCTATCTCCCCCCAGTTCCCCACCCCGCAACGTCCCTCCCCTATTTCCCCCCAACTGACCCCAGTGTGTAGTGCTCCCCTCCCTGTGTCCATGTGTTCTCATTGTTCAACACCCGCCTATGAGTGAGAACATGCGGTGTTTGATCTTCTGCTCTTCTGTCAGTTTGCTGAGAATGATGGTTTCCAGGTTCATCCATGTCCCTGCAAAGGACCCAAACTCATCGTTTTTGATGGCTGCATAATATTCCATGGTGTATATGTGCCACATTTTCCCTATCCAGTCTATCGTCGATGGGCATTTGGGTTGGTTCCAGGTCTTTGCTATTGTAAACAGTGCTGCAATAAACATTCGTGTGCACGTGTCCTTATAGTAGAACGATTTGTAATCCTTTGGATATATACTCAGTAATGGGATTGCTGGGTCAAATGGAATTTGTATTTCTAGGTCCTTGAGGAATCGCCATACTGTCTTCAACAATGGTTAAACTAATTTACACTCCCATCAACAGTGTAAAAGTGTTCCCATTTCTCCACATCCTCTCCAGCATCTGTTGTCTCCAGATTTTTTAATGAAGAATAAGTTTTAAAATAAGCTAATATAGCTTGAATATTTGTTCCCTCCAAATCCCGTTGAAATTTGATTCCCCAATGTTGTAGATGGGCCCCATGTGAGGTACTTGAGTTATGGAGGCAGGTCCCTCATTAATAGATTGGGGTCATTCTCATGGAAGTGAATGTATCTTTATTCTTACTTCCTGCAAGATCTAGTTGTTAAAAATAGACTGGAACCTTAGTCTTCTCTTCCTTCCTTCCTCTAACCATCTGATGTTGGCTTCCCTTTGCCTTCTGCTATGAGTGGAAGCTCCCTGAGTACTCACCAGATGCAGATGACAGCTCCATGCTTCTTGTACAGCCTTCAGAACTATAAGCCAAATAAATCTTGTTACCTAGCCTCAGATATGCCTTTATAGCAACACAAAATGGACTAAGACATCAGCTAAGCTCAAAGTGTTGTCTTTACATTTTTGGAATAGTAATTATTAGAGGTAAGGAGTGGAAAATGTTGGAGCAGCACATTTTAATGATAACCCCATGGTAAATTCCTACTATCAGAGCATACTAGAAGTCACTAACAAGGAGGGCAGTTGGGAAATAGGCCTTATGAATATCATTAACATATTTACTTGATGAAGAATAATATTCACCACCAGCCCTACAGAATAAAGAATAGGTGCACCTTTAACCTCTCTACTGGAAAGCTGAAAGCTGATAAATTGACATTGAGGATGAGTGTTTTCCCTGTAGAGAATGGGAACTGAACCAGAGAAAAATCACAGGGTGGTAAGCTCCATGAGGGAAAGGAATGCATTTCTTTGAGCCAGTGTCTAGCACAGTGCCACGTGTTTGGCATAGCATTCAAATAATGTTTGTTGAATATGACTGAAGCCATTAACCAATGCTGCCAAAAGCAGCTGTTGAGAATGTTCCTCTTGTTGACCCCACTGTCACAGAAACTTCACAACGTTGCCTGGCAGCCATCATGTCAACAAACCCCTGCCCACGTGGCTGTTGTGGATTGGTCCAAAGATGACACACATTGGGCCAATGAGCCATTCCCTTGGGAAATTCAAAGAAATCATGGTTTGCCTCTCCTTTGGAAAGAAAGAGATGTTAACTTAAGAATGATTTGTAGCTACTTCCTGCCACATGGGCTGGGAAGTGGAGAAGGCAGAGAAGCATGAAGCAGAGGTACGCACAGAAGCAGAGCTGGAAGGTGGAAGAAACTTTGTATAAGCCTGGAGCCTTGGTTCCAGCTCATTCCTGAGGAGGGGCTCCTTCTCTGTCTTTGGGGTCAGTGAGACATGCTGTTATCATAATAAATCTCTATCTGTGCTCCAGTTAGCTCCAGTGAGTTTCTCTTATTTGTAATCAGAAAAGTCCCAACCAAAGGATTCTAATAAAAAATAAATCAATGTATTTTGCAATCTGACCTCACTGAGGGATTTGTGATCTAAAAGTATCATGTCCTCCACAGCAGCCCAGAAGTACCAATGATTCCCTCACTTGTACACATGCTTTGCTTTTTCAACTACAGACACTGATCATTACACCAACAACTTACACAACCAAGATGAATGGCCATGAGGAGAATCAGGAGACACAGGTTCAAGTCCCAGTTCTGCCATCAACTTCCTGGTGACTTGGACCCAGCAATAATCTCTCTGATCTTCATTTCCCATTCATAAAGGTGGAAGTAATAATACCCATTCTGCCAGCTTTGCAAAAATGAAAAGATCTTTACAAATGTTCAGTGGTGAAGAATTCTTTAAAAAATTATGCTCTACATAAATGGGAGTAAAAGCTGGTTTGGAAAGCCTAAGGAAAGTAGGCTTCACCAAAACAATGTAGGCATGAGCCAAGCAGGTAAAGATTACAACCAGAGCAGTCCAAGTGGATACCGAGGCAAGAGCAGACACCTTGAGAAGGAACTACTGTCATTAAACCAACTTTTCAGAAAAGGACACAGAGGTGTGAAGTCACTCACTCAAAGCCATACATCTAGGCAGTACCAGAGGCTGAATCACACCCATGGATGCCCATTTCTGAAACAAACACTCCTAATCAATGCCCTTAATTCCTTAAGGGAAATTGTTTCCAATTAGGATGCACTTGCAAAGATGAGCTATGAGGGGCTTTTGCTGTGTTGGTATCTGTGCAGGCTCATATTGTATGGTATCTGTGCAGGCTGCATAGTATTCCATGGTGTATATGTGTCACATTTTCTTTAGCATGGTACTGTACCAAAACAGATATATAGACCAATGGAACAGAACAGAGGCCTCAGAAATAATGCCACATGTCTATAACCATCTGATCTTTGACAAACCTGACAAAAACAAGCAATAGGGAAAGGATTTCCTTTTTAAAAAATGGTAATGGGAAAACTGGCTAGTCACACGCAGAAAATTGAAACTGGACCCTTTCCTTACCCTTTATACAAAAATAAACTCAAGCTGAATTAAAGACTTAAATGAAAAACCTAAAACCATAAAAACCCTAGAAGAAAACCTAGGCAATATCATTCAGGACATAGGCATGGGCAAAGGCTTCATGACTAAAACACCAAAAGCAATGGCAACAAAAGCCAAAATTGACAAATGGGGTGTAATTAAATTAAAGAGCTTCTCCGCAGCAAAAGAAACTATCATCATAGTGAATGGGCAACCTACAGAATAGGAGACTTTGTAATCTATCCATCTGACAAAAGGCTAATATCCAGAGTCTACAAGGAACTTAAACAAATTCACAAAAAAGAAACAAGCAACACCATCAAAAAGTGGGCAAAGGATATGAACAGACACTTCTCAGAAGAAGACATTTATGTGGCCCAGAAATATATGCAAAAAAAAAAAAATCCTCATCATCACTGGTCAATTAGAGAAATGCAAATTAAAACCACAATGAGATACTATCTCATGCCAGTTAGAATGGTGATCACTGAAAAGTCAGGAGATAACAGATGCTGGAGAGGATGTGGAGAAACAGGAATGTATTTACACTGTTTGTGGGCTGCAAACTAGTTCAACCATTGTGGAAAACAGTGTGGCTATTCCTCAAGGATCCAGAACCAGAAATACCATTTGACCCAGCAATCCCATTACTGGGTATATACCCAAAGGATTATAAATCATTCTATCATAAAGACTCCACTTTCCATGAAGACAAGGACACGGTGAGTGAAGCAATGATGTTCTCAGCACCCATGGCATTTATTTTCTGGGCTGAATAGAAGATGCTGTTTGAGAGACAGGTCCCTATCAGTCTGTTAGAAGCATACATAACTACTTTATTCTGAGCCAAGAGGGACAGGCTAAGGAGATCCCTTCTCAGGAAAAGAGGAAGAAACACAATGAGAAATGTAGAGGCAAACAGACAGAGAGCTACAAAAAAAAAAAGAGTATATTGATGATAAGATGGAAAAACAAGAAACCACATAAGAGTGCACACGAGCCTAGGTAAAGAGAGAAGCCAAGCAGAGAGACAGAAACCAAAGAAATAGGATATTTAAGAGAGATAAAGAAAGATAATCTTAAACAGAGACAGATAGCTAGAGATTAGCAATTAGAGAGTGAACATGATCAGAGACATAGAGAAAGATGGCAAGTGCCTTCTACCAATGCAGTTTGGTCTGTCAATGCCCCAGCTCCAACGCCGGATGACAATTACCTAAGTGTTTATCCTTCCTGCACCTGAATCTATCCACACTTCAGTACATTTCTGCCTCATCTCCACTCTACCTCATTAATCACGTTTCTTTTTGGTCTCAAGAAATCTTCTTATCCAGTATGGGCTAAATTAAAATTTGAGAAACATCAGTTTGCCACAGGACTAACAGGCGAGTAGCAGCCGTTTAATTAAAACCTAAGCTTGATTACATGGCATGACAGGGAGGAAAGCTCCAGAGGAAAAGCATGAAATGGTTAAACATTGAGTCTGAAATGAAGATTTTACTTAAACGTGAATAAACCCTGTTCAGTGGAAACTGTAAGCTGGTAGGTGCCACATAGGTTCCGATGGCTAGAGCCTTGAGCTACACTCTGTCCCTCATACATACCCCATCTTTGCCTCTTGGGTGTACTGGGAGCTTCAAGGAAGAGAACAGGTCTAAACTAATTTTGTATGTTAAAGTGCAGCATAGGGACCTGAAACAGAGAGGGTGCATCAAAACAAAACAAAACACAGAATAGCACAGCAACTGTCATCTCTCACAGACTCTACCAACTGATACTGTTAAGTGCAGGTGACTTGGGGATGGGCAAAATGTGTGAGCCCCTTTTTAAATCCCAGACCTGACATGGTAACCCAAAACTCAAGATCTAAGATGCATTTCAGAGGAGTATGTCTAGTTAAGACAAATTTACAAAATCCCCTGTAGGTTTTTTAGAAAAAGAGGAGGAAAGGAAACAATGGTTTTTAAGGAAAATTCGCAGAGAACTGTCATGCCTCCCATCCTTCCAAATCAATTTTATATTTTTCAATAAGAACATAGCAAGTCATAGGATTTTTAAAAAGCACATTTCTATATATATAAATTAAATATAATTCTATATTATAAATTATATATCTATTTCTTTCACATTAGATTCACCAAAGAGAAACAGATGATGTCAGGAGGAACAGGAGAGAATTCACATCAGAAGGTCAGAAGGAATCTGAAAGCATTCTTCCAATGCCTCATTTAAAAAATAAAAACTAGAAGGCCAATTATGACAAATATTGCTTTTCTGTTTGATAAATTATTCCCCATCTTATCCTTCAAATACAAAAGGAAAGCCATATTAACCTATTAAGCCAGTTGAATGTACACATAAGATGCTTTGCTAAATTAGTATAATTCAAACCAATCATGATGTGATGTGCTTTTCCAATACATACACGTAATATTTCAGGACACGCATACATATTAATGGAACCACTTGCTGCAAAGCTGTTTCTGCTTTCCTGTATCATGTCAAATCCATCTCCACCATTTCCTTACATAAGCCTTGGGCAGCACTGTGCAATGGGACTTTCTGCAGTGTAGGTATTTTATACCCTGTGCTGATCAGTGCAGTGCACGCTGTGATTGTTGAGTCCTTGACATGAGGCCAGTGCAACCCACAAAATGAACTTTGAAATTAAAGTTAAATAGCCACATGCAGCTAGTGGCCATTGTCCTGGACATTCCATTCTTAGATGAGTATATTTATTTCTCAAGAATACATAAAACAACACTGAAAATGACCAGTCTCTAGCATTGCCCTCTTTACAAACACACACCAAAATGTTGTGTCGCTTACTAAAAGAAAAACAAAACAACCCTCTTTTTAATCCTTCAACAAATTTCTTCCGATAACAGGAAACCACATGTTTTTCCTTGTATGTTTATATGTTTTGGTTTTCTTAAATGCAAAATGATAGACTCTCCAGTGTAGGCAACTCTTTTTCTATAAATGGGAGTTGTTCAGCTACCCACAAACCCTCAACAATCCTAAAGATTTCACTATTGCTTTCAAAGAAACTGCTTTGAAACAGAATTCTTATCTACTTTCCTAAGAAAAATGGACCATCAATTTAGCAGTTTCCAAGAAATAACATTTTTTTCTTAAATATGGGCAATTGCATGCCCTTCTCTAAACAATGCCACCCTCTGGGATTCAGGGGTCTATAGGAATTGACAGCTTGAGAGATCTCTGTGTTATAATAACACTGTTCATTTCTATGCTCAAGTGATCATTTTCTAAAAGCTTATGATGCTGTGGTGGATGGCAATTGTGCAGGCCTCATCTAGAGAAGGAAAATGAGAAGAATTGCGTTAAGTGGGATCAGGGTACCCAAAGCAGTTTGGTAATTTCTGTCAAGTGTGTAGCTTATGGACATGACCTCTTATAAATTCCACTTGAAAGAGAGATCTCAGGGGAATAATTTTAGTTATTTGATTTCAGCTGATCCTGTTACTGGGAAGGGAAAAAGAATGCATGCCCTTTCTTAATACTTTAAATTCAGGACTTGCATTCACTATTGGGAAGCAGGTGAATCATGACTGAAGCAAATAGGCAGAGGTACCAACCCAATGATGGGGATTGCGTTATCATGACAGATTACTGGCATCCAGAATTAAACTAATCTCTCTGTTTGCATGTCATAGTGAAAATTGGAAATAACTTCCAATACTAGTGTTAAAATGTTGAATCTTGGTGCATCTTAAAACACCATAAAAACAGGCAGAGTAACTTAACTCAGGAAGCAAGGCCCTGATTATGGAACTGCGGTTACATAGGACTTCATCCCAAATCTGCTATGTTCATTATCCCACAATCCTGAGAAAATTACTCTCCCTCAGCCATTTATTTATATGTCTCTTATCTGAGCTGACATCACCCCCAGTTCCAGAGATACTGCCTTGACCAAGGCCTGCAGCCAGTCAGCATCTGATATTCCTCTTTCCCTTGTAATGGGTTCAAGAATTGGCACACACCAAGACTCATTCTGTCTGAGTGGGTGTTTTTACTTGTAAGCAGAAACATTCTACTAAACACACAGGCTTTTTCCAGACACGGTATCTCTTTCAGACAAGACGTTCTAGCATAGCTCCTACTCTGTTCATCTTACGGTTGAAGACACAGGTGTCCCAGAAGCCAGTTGTCTTTTCCAAGATCATTACTAAAAACCATGGTAGAAAGAGAATTCAAACCAAAGTCTAGAGGCCCCAAATTACATTAAATGGTTCATTTCTTTAATGACCATAGTAATATTAGCAGTATCTGTGACTTTGTTAATAGCATAAATTATATTTTCATATCATATTACAGTCCTAGCAGATGTTTTAAAATGTCGCTATATTCGCCACTACAAAAATCTGGCTGTTTTACCTGTCACTAGAACTTTGTATTAGTCTGCTCTCCTTAAGACATACCCAGGACTGGGTAATTTATAAAGGAAAAACGTTTAATTGACTCACAGTTTCACAGGGCTGGGGAGGTCTCACAATCATGGCAGAAGAGAAAGGGATGTCTTATGTGGCAGCAGGCAAGACAGAGCTTGTGCAGGGGAACTCCCCTTTAATAAACCCATCAGATCTTGTGAGACTTATTCACTATCATGAGAGCAGATGGGAAAAACCCATGCCCATGACTCAGTTACCTCCTACCAGGTCCCTCCCATGACATATGGGAGTTATGGGAGCTACAAGATGAGATTTGGGAGGGGATACAGCCAAACTCCATCAGACTGGTTACTAACAAGGAAATTGATATGTTATTACTGTTTCACAGATTGTGATACATGCATTGCAGTATAATTTATCCCCTTTGTGATGCTATGTATTTTACCTCACGCATGTAAAGTACTTTATACTTTATTTTACTATACTTTGAGTAATAATGTGAGAAGGTTCTATAGGCTTCTTCAGACTGCCAAAATGATCCACAGAGTAAAGAAAGGCTCAGACACTGCAGAACTATCCCAGAAGCTCCAGAACAGGGACTAAGTTTGTTTGGCTTACTGCTTTCTCCCCTGTGCCTAGAACAATGTTTGGCATATCACAAAACATGTAAAACTGTTTGGTCCAACAAATTATGTAATGAATTTTGTAAATGAAGGAACTGAAACTTAAAGGATTTGGATAACTTTGCAAGGATTCTGAAGCTGGGAAGTGGAAGAATCAGGGTGTGAACACACATATGCCTGGCTCCCCATCACACCCCAAATGCTGCCCATCACCATTTGGACATGGAGGGTTCCCCATTTCATCCAATAATACTTTCACAGAGCCACGCTCTGTGCAGCTGATGAAGACAGAGCAGCTGTTCTGTGTGACGGGGCAGTGAGTGTCCGTGTTGTGCTTTTCATTGTGATGATTTTCATCTAAGCTGGTCTTCAGTTCTTTCTATTGGCAGTGGTCATGAGCTGAGATAGCCACTTTTTAGGAGAATCCTGATAGGAAGGGAGTTAGAGTCAGATGCGTCAGTCAGGAACACAATGAAAAGATGAAGCCAAAATGCATGGAAGAGAATGAATTTATTACTTACGGACACCAGAGAAGTCGCGGGTGCTGATGGGAGACTGACGGGAGGTCTGGAGGCACAGGAGCCATCAACCAGCAGGAGGGGAGAGAGAGAGGACCTGTGGGACTCCACCTTTATTAAGGTTCTTGAACATTCTCCGTTAGGCTTCCCCATGGGTGTTATGGGTTGGATATTTAAAGAAAACATTCTGTAAGCAGGGAACTTATTTACATCAATCTGGTGTTGACAAGTAGGTTTTATCACGGTCAGCATCTGTGGCATTTGTGGATTTGGGGTCAGTGAGATGAGGAACAAGCTGGCTGTATCGCAAAGAGCACACGGGGAGGGGAAATTTTAACAAGGCCAAAGATGACAAGTTATGACCGGGTTTTAAACAACTGATGACAGGCCTACACATAAATGCCCAGGCAGCAACTCTGTTAAGCAAATTTATGGCAGTCTGAAAACTGCAGTTTGGACACACCTGGGGCTCAGACCTCACCTACTTTAACCCCCTTCTATTGCAGCTGTGAACAATATAACTGGAGCATTCAGCGGGGTCTTGCCAGATCACAATCTTGGCTGACCTTGTCTTTCACTCCTGCCTCCATTCTGAGCTCTCCCTCATGCACAGTGAGGCTGGCAGCATCCTCAGATGGTATGGACAGTCTGGCCAGGATCACCATGCAAATTGAGGATTGAGTTCCAGCAAACTGACCAAGCACCATAATCACAGTTGTGTTTTTGAGAGGTGCCCCATTCTGGGCACTGTTCAACACTTACTGTACTTAGCAACTTACTAAATGCAATGACGACCCTGTGAGATTGTGAATCAGACAGGATAGATGCGATAGGCTGCTGTAACAAAAAATACCTAGCATAGCATAAGTAATTTTGACTTAAAACTGCAAAGCTTTATTTCTTGCTCACCTATGTGTCCATCATTATCTAGAGCCTATTACATACACGGTTCATATACCAAGAACCAGGCTGATGAGGCAGCCTCTATATGAAAAGCAGATGTTCATGTGGAAATATACTCTGAAGTTTCTTGCCATGAGGACAACGTGTTCCAGCCCAGAAGTGATACGGTTGACACCTGGTCGCACCTTCCATTGCCAGTTACGTTGATTCTACCCAACAGGTAAAAATATTTGTAAGCAACACTAATGACAATCACAGGTAGGTTCTATTATTAGCCCCATTTTTTAAAATTATACTCTAAGTTCTGGGGTACGTGTACAGAATGTGCAGGTTTGTTACATAGGTATACACATGCTATGGTGGTTTGCTGCATCCATCACCCCGTCATCTACATTAGGTATTTCTCCTAATGCTATCCCTCCTCTAGCCTCCACCCCCTGACAGGCCCTGGTGTATGATGTTCCCCTTCCTGTGTCCATGTGTTCTCATTTTTCAGCTCCTACTTAGGAGTGAGAACACGTGGTGTTTGGCTTTCTGTTCCTGTGTTGGTTTGCTGAGAATGATGGTTTCCAGCTTCATCCATGTCCCTGCAAAGGACATGAACTCATCCTTTTTTATGGCTGCATAGTATTCTATGGTATATATGTGCCACATTTTCTTTAGCATGGTACTGTACCAAAACAGATATACAGACCAATGGAACAGAACAGAGGCCTCAGAAATAATGCCACACGTGTATAACCATCTGATCTTTGACAAACATGACAAAAACAAGCAATGGGGAAAGAATTCAGCTATAGCGATATCCCGACAGAACTGAATAAGAATGTGGTGCCCACGCAGTGATGCACTTGGGTTTCATCAGCAGATGCAAACTGCATGTTTGCTAAAGTAACAACCTAAACTATTTAAGACCCAAAAGGGAGTCAGACATAAACAAGTCTGAATTAAAGACTTAAATGTAAGATAAAAAACCATAAAAACCCTAGAAGAAAACTTAGGCAATACCATTTAGGACATAGGCATGGGCAAAGAATTCATGACTAAAACTTCAAAAGCAATGGCAACAAAAGCCAAAATTGACAAATGGGATCTAATTAAACTAAAGAGCTTCTGCACTGCAAAAGAAACTATCATCAGAGTGAACAGGTAACCTACAGAATGAGGTTTTTGGTTTTCTGTTCTTGTGTTAGTTTGATGAGGATGATGGTTTCCAGCTTCATCCATGTCCCTGGAAAGGGCATGAACTCATCCTTTTTTATGGCTGAATAATATTCCATGGTGTGTATGTGCCACATTTTCTTTTTTTTTTCCCATTTATTTATTTTATTGCATTTTAGGTTTTGGGGTACATGTGAAGAACATGCAAAATTGTTGCATAGGTACACACGTGGCAGTGTGATTTGCTGCCTTCCTCCCCATCACCTACATCTGGCATCTCTCCCCTTGCTATCTCTCCCCAGCTCCCCACCCCCCACCATCCCTCCCCTATTTCCCCTCAACTGACCCCAGCGTGTAGTGCTCCCCTCCCTGTGTCCATGTGCTCTCATTGTTCAACACCCGCCTATAAGTGAGAACATGCGGTGTTTGATCTTCTGCTCTTCTGTCAGTTTGCTGAGAATGATGGTTTCCAGGTTCATCCATGTCCCTACAAAGGACACAAACTCCTCGTTTTTGATGGCTGCATAATATTCCATGGTGTATATGTGCCACATTTTCCCTATCCAGTCTATGGGCATTTGGGTTGGTTCCAGGTCTTTGCTATTGTAAACAGTGCTGCAATGAACATTCGTGTGCACGTGTCCTTATAGTAGAACGATTTGTAATCCTTTGGATATATACTCAGTAATGGGATTGCTGGGTCAAATGGAATTTGTATTTCTAGGTCCTTGAGGAATCGCCACACTGTCTTCCACAATGGTTAAACTAATTTACACTCCCATAAACAGTGTAAAAGTGTTCCTATTTCTCCACATCCTCTCCGGCATCTGTTGTCTCCAGATTTTTTAATGGTCGCCATTCTAACTGGCGTGAGATGGTATCTCAATGTTGTTTTGATTGGCATTTCTCTGATGACCAGTGATGATGAGCATTTTTTCATATGTTTGTTGGCCTCATGTATGTCTTATTTTGTAAAGTGTCTGTTCATATCCTTTGCCTACTTTTGAATGGGCTTGTTAGTTTTTTTCTTGTAAACCTGTTTTAGTTCTCTGTAAATTCTGGATATCAGCCCTTTGTCAGATGGGTAAACTGCAAAAATTTTTTCCCATTCTGTTGGTTGCCAATTTACTCTAAGGACTGTTTCTTTTGCTGTGCAGAAGCTGTGGAGTTTGATTAGGTCCCATTTGTCTATTTTGGCTTTTGTTGTCAATGCTTTTGGTATTTTGGTCATGAAGTCATTGCCTATGCCTATGTTCTGAATGGTTTTGCCTAGATTTTCTTCTCGGGTTTTTATGGTGTTAGGTCTTACGTTTAAGTCTTTCATCTATCTGGAGTTAATTTTAGTGCAAAGTGTCAGGAAGGGGTCCAGTTTCTGCTTTCTGCACATGGCTAGCCAGTTTTCCCAACACCATTTATTAAACAGGGAATCATTTCCCCATTGCTTGTTTTTGTCTGGTTTGTCAAAGATCAGATGGTTGTAGACATGTTGTGCTGCCTCCGAGACCTCTGTTCTGTTCCATTGGTCTATATCTCTGTTTTGGTACCAGTACCATGCTGTTTTGATTACTGTAGCCCTGTAGTATAGTTTGAAGTCCGGTAGTGTGATGCCTCCCGCTTTGTTCTTTTTGCTTAGAATTGACTTGGCTATGCGGGCTCTCTTTTGGTTCCATATGAAGTTTAAGGTGGTTTTTTCCAGTTCTGCGAAGAACGTCATTGGTAGCTTGATGGGGATAGCATTGAATCTGTAAATTACTTTGGGCAGTATGGCCATTTTCACGATATTGATTCTTCCTAACCATGAACATGGAATGTTTCTCCACCTGTTTGTGTCCTCTCTTATTTCATTGAGCAGTGGCTTGTAGTTCTCCTTGAAGAGGTCCTTTACATTCCTTGTTAGTTGTATTCCTAGGTATTTTATTCTCTTTGTGGCAATTGTGAATGGAAGTTTGTTCTTGATTTGGCTCTCTTTAAGTCTGTTATTGGTGTATAGGAATGCATGTGATTTTTGCACATTGATTTTGTATCCTGAGACTTTGCTGAACTTGCTTATCAGTTTCAGGAGATTTGGGGCTGAGACGATGGGGTCTTCTAGATATACAATCATGTCGTCTGCAAATAGAGACAATTTGACTTCCTCCTTTTCTATTTGAATGCCCTTTATTTCTTTTTCTTGCCTGATTGCTCTGGCTAGAACATCTAATACTATATTGAATAGCAGTGGTGAGAGAGGGCATCTTTGTCTGGTGCCACATTTCAAGGGGAATGCTTCCAGTTTTTGCCCATTCAGTATGATATTGGCTGTTGGTTTCTCATAAATAGTTTTTATTATTTTGAGATACGTTCCATCAATACCTGGCTTATTGAGGGTTTTTAGCGTAAAGGGCTGTTGAATTTTGTCAAAGGCCTTCTCTGCATCAATTGAGATAATCATGTGGTTTTTGTCTTTGGTTCTGTTTATGTGGTGAATTACGTTTATAGACTTGCGTATGTTGAACCAGCCTTGCATCCCCGGGATGAAGCCTACTTGATCATGGTGGATAAGCTTTTTGATGTGCTGTTGCAATCGGCTTGTCAGTATTTTATTGAAGACTTTTGCATCTATGTTCATCAAGGATATTGGCTTGAAGTTTTCTTTTCTTGTTGAGTCTCTGCGGGGTTTTGGAATCAGGATGATGTTGGTCTCATAAAATGATTTGGGAAGAATTCCCTCTTTTTGTATTGTTTGGAATAGTTTCAGAAGGAATGGTACCAGCTCCTCTTTGTATGTCTGGTAGAATTCGGCTGTGAACCCATCTGTACCTGGGCTTTTTTTGGGTGGTGAGCTCTTAATTGCTGCCTCAACTTCAGACCTTGTTATGGGTCTGTTCAGGGTTTCGGCTTCTTCCTGGTTTAGGCTTGGGAGGAGGCAAGTGTCCAGGAATTTATCAATTTCTCCCAGGTTTATTAGTTTATGTGCATAGAGTTGTTTGTAATAATCTCTGATGATGGTTTGAATTTATGTGGAATCTGTGGTGACATCCCCTTTATCGTTTTTTATTGCATCAATTTGGTTATCTCTCTTTTCTTTTTTATTAATCTGGCTAGTGGTCTGTCTATTTTGTTGATCTTTTCAAAAATCCAGCTCCTGGATTTATTGATTTTTTGAAGGTTTTTTGTGTTTCTATCTCCTTCAGTTCTGCTCTGATCTTAGCTATTTCTTGTCTTCTGCTAGACTTTGAGGTTTTTTGATCTTCCTCCTCTAGCTCTTTCAGTTTTGAAGATAGGGTGTCAATTTTTGATCTCTCCTTGCTTCTGATGTGGGCACTTATTGCTATATATTTTCCGCTAGAGACTGCTTTAACTGTGTCCCAGAGATTCTGGTATGTTGTGTCTTCATTATCGTTGGTTTCGAAGAACATCTTTATTTCTGTCTTCATTTCATTGTTTATCCAGTCAACATTCAAGAGCAAGTTGTTCAGTTTCCATGAAGCTGTGCGGTTCTGGGTTAGTTTTTGAATTCTGAGTTCTAACTTGATTGCACTGTGGTCTGAGAGACTGTTAGGATTTCCGTTCTTTTGCATTTGCTGAGGAGTGATTTACTCCCAATTATGTGGTCAGTTTTAGAGTAGGTGTGATGTGGTGCTGAGAAGAATGTATATTCTGTGGCTTTGGGGTGGAGAGTTCTGTAAATGTCTATTAGGTTTGCTTGGTCCAGGTCTGAGTTCAAGTCCTAGATATCCTTGTTAATTTTCTGTCTGGTTGATCTGTCTAATGTTGACAATGGGGTGTTAAAGTCGCCCACTATTATTGTGTGGGAGTCTAAGTCTCTTTGTAAGTCATTAAGAACTTGCCTTATGTATCTGCGTGCTCCTGTATTGGGTGCATATATATTTAGGATCGTTAGCTCTTCTTGTTGCCTTGATCCTTTTACCATTATGTAATGTCCCTCTTTGTCTCTTATGATCTTTGTGGCTTTATTGAGATGAGAATTGCAACTCCTGCTTTTTTTTGCTCTCCATTTGCTTGGTAAATCTTCCTCCATCCCTTTATTTTGAGCCTTTCTGTATCCTTGCATGTGAGATGGGTTTCCTGGACACAGCACACCGATGGGTTTGGGCTTTTTATCCAATTTGCCAGTCTGTGTCTTTTGATTAGGGCATTTAGTCCATTTACATTTAGGGTTAATATTGTTATGTGTGAATTTGATACTGCCATTTTGGTGCTAGCTGGGTGTTTTGCCCTTTAGTTGAGCTGGTACTTGTTGTTCCTTTATATGTGTAGAGCCTCTTTCAGGAGCTCTCGTAGAGCTGGCCTGGTGGTGACGAAATCTCTGAGTACTTGCATGTTCCCAAAGGATTTTACTTTTCCTTCACTTATGAAGCTTAGTTTGGCTGGATAGGAGATTCTGGGTTGAAAGTTCTTTTCTTTAAGGATGTTGAATATTGGCCCCCACTCTCTTCTGGCTTGTAGGGTTTCTGCTGAGAGATCTGCTGTGAGCCTGATGGGCTTCCCTTTGTGGGTAACCCGACCTTTCTCTCTGGCTGCCCTTCGTATTTTCTCCTTCATTTCAACCCTGGTGAATCTGACGATTATGTGCCTTGGGGTTGCCTTTCTTGACGAATATCTTTGTGGTGTTCTCTGTATTTCCTGGACTTGAATATTTGCCTGCCTTGCTAGGTTGGGGAAGTTTTCCTGGATAATATCCTGAAGAGTATTTTCCAGCTTGGATTCGTTCTCTTCGTCGCATTCAGGTACACCTATCAAACGTAGATTAGGTCTTTTCACATAGTCCCACATTTCTTGGAGATTTTGTTCATTCCATTTTACCCTTTTTCTCTAGTCTTGCCTTCCCATTTTATTTCATTGAGTTGATCTTCGACCTCTGATATCCTTTCTTCTGCTTGGTCAATTCGGCTGTTGATACTTGTGCATGCTTCACAAAGTTCTCGTGTTGCGCTTTTCAGCTCCATCAATTCACTTATATTCCTTTCTATTTTGTCCATTCTCATTAGCATTTCGTCAAATCTTTTTTCAAGGTTCTTAGTTTCTTTGCATTTGGTTAGAACATGTTCTTTAAGTTCACAGAAGTTTCTTACTACCCACCTTCTGAAGTCTGATTCTGTCATTTCATCACACTTGTTCTCCCTCCAACCTTGTTCCCTTGCTGGTGAGGAGTTGTGATCCCTTGTAGGAGGAGAGGTGTTCTGGTTTCGGGTGTTTTCATCCTTTTTGTGCTGGTTTCTTCCCATCTTTAAGGATTTATCCACCTGTTAACTTTGTAGTTGCTGGCTTTCAGATTGGGTCTCAAATCTTTCAGATTGACGTTCTGTTTGTTGATGATGAGGTTATTTCTGTTTCTTGGTTTTCCTTCTGACAGTCTGGCCCCTCTGCTGTATGTCTGCTGAGGTTCACTCCAGGCCCTGCTTGCCTAGGGTTCACCTGCAGCAGCTGATGAACAGTAAGGGTTGTTACCAGTTTTCTTCTTCTGCTATCTTTGTCCCAGAAGGATACCCGCCTAGTGTCAATCTGATCTCTCCTTTATGAGGTGTCTCTTTTGATATATAGGGGTCAGGGAGCTGCTTGAGGAGACGGTCTTTTCTTTACAGGAGCTCAAATGGTGAGCTGTGAGCTCTGTTGTTCATTCAGAGCTGCTGGGCAGGTATGTTTACGTCTGCTGCAGCAGAACTCATAAACTGCTTTTTGTTCCCAGGTGCTCTGTCCCAGGGATTTAGGGCTTTATTTATGAGTTTCCGTTATGCTGCTGCCTTCTTTTTTTTTTCCTTCAGACCTGCCCTGCCCAGCAAGGAGGCAGCCTAGTCACTGTCTGCCTGTAGAGGCTTTGCTGAGCTGCTGTGGGCTCCGCCCAGCTGCCGAGTGAACTTCCTTGCAGTCCTGTTTATATGGGTGTAGTTAGAACTGCTTTGGCAATGGTGGCCCACCTCTGTTGAGGCGGAGTCTCTCTGCTGTGGCGGGTTGCCTTGGCAATGGCGGGGTGCCTCAGCAATGGCGGATTGCCTTGGTTGCCTCAGCAATGGCAGGTTGCCTTGGCAACGGGGGGCTGCCTCAGTAGTGGCGGGTCACCTTCGCAACGGCTGGGCTGCCTCAGCAATGGCGGGTTGCCTTGGCTATGGCGGGCTGCCTCAGCAATGGCAGGTTGCCTTGACAACAGCGGGCTGCCTCAGCATTGGCCGACTACCTCTGTCCTGGTGGGCTGCCTTGGTAATGGTGGACGCCCCCCCACCACAGAGCTGGACCATCCCGGGTTCTGCTGCGCTTGCTGTGAAAGCCTCAATCCAGAGTTTCTGGTTGTTATTCTTTTGTGGGGATGGGACCAGCAGAGCCTGATCACCTGGCTCCCTGCCTCAGAGCCTTTTTAAGTTGGTGTTCCAGTCGCCTGTTGAAGAGGCGCTGGGGTCTGTTTGTTTTCCCCTGCGGCCACTCACTGCGCTGGCTTAAACAGCGGCACTGAGGTTTGTGGCGCTTTTTTTTTTTTTTTTTTTGCCCTGGAATCTACTGTCCTGGTTCCCTGCTCAGTCCCCTTTTTAAACAGACAAATGGGCAACTTCCTGTGGCTCCAATCGCCAGCCGAAAGGGCACCCGGACCAGTGTATTTTGTACAGAGAACCGCTGCTCCGGGGCGCCAACAAAGCAGCCGCGCAGGGCAAAACTGTGGCGCTGGCCGGCACAGCCACGCTGGCCGAAACAGCCGTGCTGTTGACCTGTGGAGTTCCTCCGCCTGGGAATTTCCTAGTCTGTGGGCAATAAAAATGCGGTGTCCACTCACCCTCTGTGCTTTCACTGGGAGCTGCAATCCTGAGCTGTTCCTAAACAGCCATCTTGGATCGAGCTGTCACATTTTCTTTATCCAGTCTATCATTGATGGACATTTGGGTTGGTTCCAAGTCTTTGCTATTGTGAACAGTGCCTCAGTAAACATATGTGTGCATGTGTTTTTATTAGCCCTGTTTTAGGATGGAGAAGCTGACCCTCAGAAAGATATGGTGAACTACCCTGAGTCACATAGCTGGGTACATAGGAATCAGGTTTTGAATCTGGGTAGCCCGACTCCAGAGGGTGGTCCCTTAGCACCTGTGCCATTCAACCTCTTCCTAACTTGTGGGGTCTCCACTCAGTATCAGGAGTTGATACTACTGACCTGAGTGGACAGTCACAGGTACTGCCAATATTACTATAGTCATTGCTGAAATGAACCACTTGATGTAATTTGGAGCTTCCCTGAGGAGATGTGCTTAGTGGTTGAAATCAGGAAATCTTCCAACCCAAGTTTCACCTTTACAAAGCCCATCACCTTTCGTTTGTGTATTTTATCTCTGAATTATGTTGTGTACATGCAGCTACAGAGATATCCTGACAGAACTGAACAAGAACGTGGTGCCCACACAGTGATGCCATTGGGTTTCATCAGCAGATGCAAGCTGCATGTTTGGCAAAGTAACAACCTAAACTATTTAAGACCCAAAAGGCAGTCAGGCATAAACAAGCAGTATAGGCACATCTGTTCAGAAGAGTGAAATATTAGCCTGACACTTTTTTGGAAAATTGCATATTTTAATAAAACCAACAATCATTCTTAACAAGAACAGTTGTTTCATATGTGCATTAAAAGTGTCAATTTGTTAAATGTAAACATTTAAATGATATCACAGTTTGGTAACACCGTTGGTAGTTTCATATTTTAAAAATATTTCTGAAGACAAAAAAAAAATGGAAATGGTTTCAAAGCTGTCAACTGCACTGCAAGGCATTGGTCCACAGGAAAGGTCTACAGCTACAGAGAAAACCCCATTTCACCTACCCAGAGACTCCATCAAAATCTAGGCAGCTCCATGCTGCAGAGTTCCCACCCACCTGGATTTCCTGCAGCCTCAGAGGTGGACACTTCAAACCACCTTCAGATGATTTAGCAAAGCCAATTTCATTAAGATGGGTCAGAAATAGAAACTCATTATTTCAAGGGGGGATACAGTAGCCTCTAGAGAAGCTGTCTCAGAGAAGATTGGGCTTTTCTTCTGAGAGCTATCCCATTATCTTTTAATATAGAAAAATTGAACCAGGATATCAAATGCTTTCTTGGAACAATCTGTAAGATGACAAAGACAGATGCAAGACGCCATTCCCAGAAATCGTGCTGGTTGAGGACGCAGACACTCTGTCTGCTCCTAAGAGGCCATGTGGTCTTAGAAAAGTCTTTTCTCCTCTGTGGGAGTGTTTTTCACACTAAATTATGAAGAGATAGCAATCATCATTCCGGATTACCGTCACAGGTATTCAAGTAAAAACCTGGGAGTAACCCAGATCCTAGCCTGGAGAAGAGGAGAGGAGGGGCGCTCATCAGACAGCCTCCCACTGGGTCTCCCCTGAAGTCTTCCCCAGCTATAGAGAGCCCCCTCACTTGAGGTTACACCCCTCCAGGGCAGTGGACCTGGTGCCTGAGTGAGATGGGGTGCAAAGACCCATTTTGGCCTAATGCTGGACAATGAGATCAGCAATGCCTGCCCAAGAATTCACTTCTGGGCTGGCTGAACCAGATTCTGCACTCAAGTATGACTCCAACTTCTCTCTTTCCTGGGTCTTGGTCCCTTACACTTTGAACCTCAAATTCTGTCTAAGCATCTACTACAGAGTCCAACTTGCAGCTGACCCAATAAAAATGACAATGAGTGGATTCAAACTCCAGCTTCCTTGCCATTGGAGAGGCAATGCACAGCCAAGCTCTGTCCCCTCTCAGGGTGCGTCCTGTGGGATGGAGCCTACACTGATAACCCGCTCATAGATAACGGGTGAGCCTCTGATGTCTGCCCATCCCTACCTCATCACCCTACACCTCCCACTCTGCATCCTCAACATGCTTCCTGGAGTCACTTTCCTCAGGATAAGCCTACGCCTAAATCTCTGCTTCAAGATCTGCTTTGAGGGCGCAACCCAAGCAAAGACAGCCTCTCAGATCCCGTGGGCATCTGTACAACACAATACCAGCATTTCCCGCTGAGTCTCACTGCTTCATAATCTAAAAGCCTCTTTCACAGACAGTCTCCCATAAAGCCCCGAAGTGTGTCTCCTGCGGTGGGTGACATCCATTTTGAAATGTAACCAAACAAAGGCAAAGGAAATCACACCTCTCAGTGAGTGTCCCCAGAGACCTTGTGTTATAGTTTTCCCTTGTCAACCTATGGCCTGTGACACTGGTCTATAGGTTTCATTCTCCACTTAAAGAATTAATGGGTACATATGTATGAGGCATTTTTAGAAAGACAACTCCACATTGATCTCAATTTGCTGGATGAAAGGATGAAAACGTGGACACAGGGTCTGGAGGTATCTCACAATATTTCTCTCTTACCCACGTGCTTGGAGTGGCAGAGATGCAGCTCAGTGCTGCTCAACAGCCTTGCCGGGAGCTCTGGTTGCAAGCCCCACTGAGTTCACGCCCGACACCCAACCTCTCCCGGCAGACAGTGCACCGGAGAAGGTCCAGGAGAAGGCCTTTGGGCAGATGACAACTGAGTGAGACCCGAATGAGAAGACAAGTTGACCATGAACATCTCTTGGGGATGAGGATCTCAGAGGAACAGCTGGTTTCAGTAGCCTGAGGCAGAAGTGAGCTTGGGGTGCTCACCACAAAAGGACACTAAGGTCTTTTGTCCCTTGGCGAGGGACAAGGAGAGGGTTTGAACACAACATGGAAGTAGGAGGGAAGAGCCTGATCTCGATGGGTCATGAGGACTACAGGAAGGAACTTGGATTTTTTTTGGAATGTAATGGGACACAAGACCGCGTTTTAAGGGGAGCAGAGCAAAGGAGCTGTGGCTCTGGGACCACCAGGCCTTCCCATCTTTATGGATTATCACATGAATTGTGCATATTGAAAGCTCTAACCAGTAGTAGGAAATCTGTATGCATTCATGAAATAAACAGAATAATGTTTCTCCCACCTTCCAAAGATGTTCACATCCTATTCCCAGAACCTGTGAATATGTTACTTTATATGGTAATCGGGACTTGAAAGACAGGATTCATTTAAGGACTTCGAGATGGGAAGATTGTCCTAGATTATTTGCATGTGCCCAATGTAACCATAGGGGTTTTATAAGGGGGGAGGCAGAAATGTCACTGTCAGAGTGATATAGGGTAAGATTTGATCAGCCATGGCTTCCTTTGGAGATGTAAAGGAGACACCAGCTAGGGAATGTGAGCACCTTCTAAAAGCTGAAAGAAAGAAATGGATTGTGCCCTTGAGCCTTCAGACAGAACAGAGCCCAGCCAGCACCTTGATTTCAGCCCTATAAAGCCCATTTTAGACTCCTGACCTCCAGGACTGTAAGAGAATATTTTTTGTTGCTTAAAGTCACCAAGTTTTAGACATTTGTTATAGCAGCAACGAGAAACTGATATAGTTCATTACTTTAGTTGTCTCCCAATTTTACTAGACCCCAAGACATTTGTTTTAAATGGGCAATCTGTTTATATCCTGTAATATCAGGTGGGGAGAAGCACACTGAGGAAAGGTACTCTCCTCAGTAATGAATGCCTGGACATCCCAATACTGTGAAACCTTGAACAGTGTCACTGGAGAACCTGTATAGAATTGGGAGACCCAGGATCATGTATCCCCAAGATGTATGGTTTCTTAATGGGTTAAGGCCCCATAACCTTCTGAAACTCAAATTTATTTTTCAGTAAAATTGAGACTCATTATTCACTCAGCAGATATTTACAGAGCACCTATTACAAGTTAGACACTGATCTAAGTCCTGGGTATAGCAGTGAGAAATAGAAGAGGGAAAAATGTCTCGTAACCAAGAAGCTTTCATTCAACTTGGAAAAAGACACCACACGCAAACATGTATTGAGAAGATATAGGTATGATAAAGAAACATAAAGCCAGGGAAGAGACAGCACCTGATGGGGTTAGTTGTTTCATGCAGGGTGTTTGGGGACAGCGGCTATGATAAAAATGATACTTATGCAGAGATTTGATTGATGTAACTTGGGAGCCACATGACTGTCTGGACAAGAGAGGGCCAGCCACAGGGAGAGTATGTGCAAAGGCTCTGAGGCAGGACAGTGCATGGAAGGTCTGAGAAGTCATAAGGAAGCCAGAGGGAGAGTATGTGCAAAGGCTCTGAGGCAGGACAGTGCATGGAAGGTCTGAGAAGTCGTAAGGAAGCCAGAGCGGTTGCAGTACAATGAACAAAGGAGACGGAGAGTGGTGGGAGGTGGGGTCAGAGAGCAGGCCAGGACCCCGCTGGTGGCCCTAGTAGGCCATAGGATGAATTTGGGGTGCTGCTCTGAGAAAGATAAGAAGGCATCGGAGGGACCTGAGTAGAGGTGGGATATTATCTTACCAGCAAAGAAATGATGACACTAACCAGGCAAGAATGGCAGCAGACACAAGTGGCAGTGGCAGAAGTGTCAAGGAAGTTTGGAAAAGGGAGACACTTTGAAATTAGAGCCGGCCCAGTTTTCCGATGGGTTGAATGTAGGAGTGAAAGAAAGAGAAGAGATAATCCACATTTGCCACTGGAGCCTGAATACCTGGAAAAATGGTGCATCAGTTTCCCAGGGCTGCTATGACCAAGTGCCACAAACTGGAGGCCAGAAGTCCAAAATGAAGTCAGCAAAGGCGGGTCCTGCTGGAGTCTCTCAAGGAGAATTTGTTCCTGTCTCCCTCCCAGCTCCTGGTGTTGCCGGCGACCCACGGTGTTCCTTGCCTTGTTGATAATTTGCTCCAATCTCTGCTTCTGTCTTCACGTGGCCTTCTCGCTTGTGTCTCTGTGTGTCTTAAATCTCCCACTGCCTTTCTCTCATCCAGACACCTGTTACAGGACTTAGGGCCCAACCGAGATCCAGGATGATCTTATCTTGAGATTCTTAACTTAATCACATTTGCAGAGATCCTTCTCCCAAGGAAAATGAAACTCACAGCTTGGATATATCTTTTGGGGGCAACCAGTCAACGCACTATACATGAGAGGGGCCTTTTCTGGTTTTGAGAACAAGAAAGAATTGCAGGAAAATAGAGATCAACAAATCAGTTTGGGACATTGAGAGTTAAAGAGACCTATTAGGCACCTGAATGGAGATTTTGGGGAGATAGTTGGCCATTTGAGAGTAGAATTTCAGGGAAATCATGGGTAAAGACATTAATCTGGGATTAAAAAAATGACTTTTAAACACATGCTACTGAATCAGGTCACTTACTGTAAAACGAATGATGCATAGAGAAAATATGTTTCATAAAATTTGATTTCTGGAATACTCCAATGTTTGGAAGTCAGGAAGAGAAGAAAAGACTAGCTAGTCAGCCAGGCACGGTGGCTTAATCCTGTAATCCCAGCACTTTGGGAGGCCAAGATGGGTGAATCATGAGCTCAGGAGTTGGAGACCAGCCTGGCCAAGATGGTGAAACCCCGTCTCTACTAAAAATACAAAAATTAGCTGGGTGTGGTCATGGGCACCCATAATCCCAGACACTTGGGAGGCTGAGGCAGGAGAATCACCTGAACCCAGGGAGCAGAGGTTGCAGTGAGCCAAGATCACGCCACTGCCCTCTACCCTAGGCAACAGAGCAAGACTCTGTCCAAAAAAAAAAAAAGGGAAAAAGAAAAGAGTAGCAAGTCTCCCAAAGAACATTAAGGCAGTGAGGTTAAAGAAAAAGAACAGAGAGAGTTGTGTATCAGACAGGAAGCGAACAAAATGTTTGAAGAAAAATCAAGTAATCAGCTCTACCAAATATTGTTGAGCATTCAATTATAAAGATCATTGTTTCTTCTCTACTTACCTCACAGAGAATCAAATAAGAATATGCATAAAAAAGCATTTGATAAATAAAACCATTAGCATAATGCCGAGTGACATTATGAACTCAGGTTCCTACCCTGTTTTACCTGAGATCAAAACACTCCTGTTAAACTCTGACCTTATGCTATAGTTCGGCTGTGTCCCCAACAAAATCTCATATTGAACTGTAGTTCCCACAATCCCCATGTGTTGTGGGAGGTAATTGAATCATGGGGCCAGTGACCTCCATCCTGCTCTCGTGATAGTGAGTTGACAGTGAGCGCGTTCTCGCGAGATCTGATGGTTTTACAAGGGTCTCATTCTCACCTTCATTCTGCACTTCTACTTGCTGCCACCATGTGAAGCAAATGAAGAAGGACATATTTGCTTCCCCTTCCACCATGATTGTAAATTCCTGTGGCCTCCCCAGCCATGCTGAACTGTAAGTCAATTAAACTTCTTTCCTTTATAAATTATCCAGTCTCGGGTATGTCCTTATAGCAGTGTAAGAATGAACTAATACACCCTGTGATAAAATATTACAGGCTGGCACAGAGATGAAATTCTCTAGGAAGAATTTAGACAAATGAGAGAATTAGAAATCTCAGAGGCAAATATAAGCAGTTGCCATTTCAGATGCAGAGTGACAGAATTAATGTCACCCAGAGTCAGGCATTGCCTGTAGAGATGTCTGCATACTCGGGGCAATGCGGAGAGAAAGGCATTCTTCAAAGGACAGGCACAGTGTCATTAGCATCAAGCCAGAATCTCCTGGCTCCATCTGCACTAAGGCCAGATGAGCTCCACAGGCACAAACCCTGGTGGCTTCTGTGATATAGACAGCAGGCTTTAAAAAGATCCTTTGCACAGATGTTTTCAAAATTGGGCCGTGCTTTGTTCTGTGAATATTGAGAGGCAGCGAGACCACAATGGCATCTTCGTTATTAAAAGTTTCACCAGTAAAAGTTTCCAATTAGTCCTCACTCCAGGGCTTTTGAATATAAGCCTATACTAAAACCAAAGCTTTGAATTCCATAGCTGTAGTTCCTGCTACATGACTAATGGGTCTCATTTATACAGACAGCCCAGAAACAGGGACATATGTGACCCTATAGAAAGAACAAAGAACCCAGTTCCTGGAGACCTTGGCCTCAATTCCAACCAACCACTCAGCAGAGGCATCAAGCATACTTGTTGATTTCTTTCTGTGCCACTTTGAGCAAGATATCACGTATCTGGGAGCCTTAGCTTCCTCATCCCTAGAATGGACAACACAACATCTGTGTCATAGGGGAGCGAAGGATGAAAAGAGAAAAATCTACATAAAATAATGAATTGTGTGTGTGATAATGTTGTTGTTATTGCCCATTTACAGTTTAATCTCAAATCTGATTTCTGTCCTACCCTTTATGAGCTACATGAATTGTCATCAGTAAAATACAGGCAGCATTGCCTGGGTGCCATACTTTAGGGAGGTAATGTAGGAACTGAACAAACTAAAGCGTTTACTGTTGATTACTAGGATGTAAAGTAATGCAAAACAGTAGTAAAATTGTGTACAACACCCTTATTTGATGACACATGCTGTGTTCAACACTTTACATAAATTGTATCATTTTATCTTAAAAGGACATAAAGAGTTAAGAACCGTTAAGAAATATATAATACAAATAAGGAAATGGAAATGTGATGATAAGAAACAACCCAAAGATGTCCTCTCCATGGGCCCTGGGATCTTTTGATCTCCCATCACATCATATGGCTTCCACCATCAGAGATAACTCAAGGTCCAAGATGAATGCCAGAGCTCCAGTCATCTCCTCTCAGTTAAAAGCAACAAAAAGAAGACAGAGGAATAAAAAGAGTCCTTGTCTCCAAGCTGAGGCAGCTCCCTTAAAGTGGTCTTTACAGAAGCTCAACACACTATCTCCACTAACATCTCCCCATCCATGGCTTAATCACATGGGGCTCTAAACTACAAGGGAAGGTGAGGAATGTGAACTTTTATCTCATCGTTAATCCTAACAAACACAGAGTACCCACTATATGCCAGGTACTCTTCCAGATTCTGTGAAGAGAAAATTATAAAGCCATACAAGCTCTGCATCCCTATGGGGTACACACTAACGGAGAAAGAGAGATACGAGTGAGCACATAAATATGTAATAAAATTATTTCGAACAGGGCTGAGTATAATAAAGGACAGAAAAGAGTTTGATAGCGCAGAGGATGACCAAGAAACAGCAGGGCTAACAAAGAAAGGGAATCCTGTGTGTTACCTTACCATGATGAGCAAGCTGGAGCCAGTCCTCTGGGGGCCAACTGTTGCTGGCAGAGGCAATGGCATGTGCAAAGGTCCTGAGGTGGGAGCAAAAGTAAGTTGGTTCTGGAGCGAAGGAGGATGGAGTGTGGTGAGGGAGAGGAAGATAAGTGAGAAATAAGGGAACAGGGTATGCAGAGTCAAATTGAGCAGAGATCTTTAGCTGATGATGAAAAATTTATATTTACCACTAACTGCAATTGGCAAAGGAGAATTTTAAGCAAGAGACTCACATCATCTGTTTAATGACTTAAAAGATTAACTGTGGTCACTGTGTGGAGACTGAATCAGCTAGAAGCCAGAAGAGAGAAGGAGCTGGGCAAGAGGTTGAGGAAGTGTACCTGCGGAGAGGTCTGTGATTTTGGCTGGGATGGAGGCAGCAGGGATGGAAAAAAAAAATAGGTGACTTCTACCTGCACTGTGCAGGTTAGAGCCACCAGGGCTTGAAGATGGACCAGATATGGTGGTAGAGTAGAAGAAAGACATAAGCCTTTGTCTTAGATCTGTGATCAGAGCAATTTTGTGGATGGTGGCGCCATTTGCCAAGGTGGAGATGAATGAAGACGCAGTGCTGTCAACCAAAAGAAGGGAGACTCCTTAGAACTCCCTTGAATGTTGGAATTAAGCCCTTTGCAGTTAAGTCACCAGTTAAGGGATGCAGCACAGTCTAAAACAAATTATTCTTCGTAGTTCATCAAAGTGAATTGGCTGGAATTTCACTGTATCAGAGTTTTGTTCTCAGAATCACAAATGATGCCTTTTGAACCACAGCTTGTGTTGGAATTACTATGTCATTAGCTGTGGACTGGGAGCAGAAGACTGAATCAATTGACAATGAAATAAGGATGAGCTGCTGTTGAAAACACAAATGACTTCCATGGAAATGACTCACTAATTGTTAAGCAATTGCAATCGATTTTTCTGGTGTACCACTAGGGATGGACTGTGTGTCCTGCCTGAGATAAGGCCAACCCATGGCCATTTCACAACAACCAGCAAGGACTTCTGAGCAGAATTCATGCCCCCCACCACTCCAAGACAAACATTTTCTAGTAAAGAACTGAAAGTCCGGCCGGGCACAGTGGCTCACCCCTGTAATCCCAGCACTTTGGGAGGCTGAGGAGGGTGGATCATGAGGTCAAGAGATCGAGACCATCCTGGCCAACATGGTGAAGTCCCATCTCTACTAAAAATAGAAAAATTAGCTGGGTGTGGTGGAGTATGCCTGAAGTCCCAACTACCCAAGAGGCTGAGGCAGGGGAATCACTTGAACCCAGGAGGTGGAGGTTGCAGTCAGCCAAGATCATGTCATTGCATTCCAGCCTGGGCAACAGAGCGAGACTCTGTCTCAAGAATCAAAACAAAAAAAAACAAAAAGGAGCTGAAACTCCAGAGCCGTTGGCTGTCAGGTCAACTCAACCTCTGCTTAGGAGGTGATTAGGAAAATATTCTCCTTGAGCCAGGGAGACAGCAAGAAATTTAAATAACCAAAGAAATGTGATCCTCCACAACTGAGCATCCCTGGAAGGATGAGCTTGTTGAAATAAGCTCCAAGGTTGCTGCCAAAACCAAATACAATCTGTGTTATATGTTTTTATTTATACGAATGTATAGGGTAGTGAGAAATTTTGTTACATGTGCATAATGCATAGTGATCAAGCTAGGTTAGAGTATATGGGGTGTCCTCTCTCAAGCACGAGATACTTTTGTGAGGCACAGTCACCCTAGTGTGCTACCAAACATTGAATTCACTCCTTCCATCTCACGGTATGTGTGTACTCTTCAACCCACTTCTCTTCCTCTGTCTCCCTCCCCTCCCACTCACCCTTTTCAGGCTCTGTTACTCATCTTTCCACTCCCTACCTTCAGGGTTTGCCATTTTTTAGCTTCCACATATAAGTGGGAACATGTTGTATTTGTCTTTCTATACCTGGCTTATTTCACTAAAGAGAATGACCTCAAGTTCTATCCATGTTGCCATAAATGACATAGTTGCATTCTTCTTATGTCTGAATAATGCTCCATTTTGTAAATGTACCACATTTCCTTTATCCGTTGATCCACTGATGAACGCTTGGGTTGGTTCCATATCTTTGCTATTGTGAATAGTTCTGCTGTAAATATGGGAATGCAGTTATTACTTTGATATATCGATTCCTTGTCCTTTGGGTAGATACCCAGTAGTAGAAATGCTGCATCAAATGGTAATTCTATTTTCAGTTTTTTGAGAAATCTGTGATATTATAGCAGTGGAAAAATAACTGACTCAGAGGCAAATACTATAATGCCAATGAGGAGAGCCAGGCAGGTTAAGGAGTGAATCAGGTTTAGATGGAGAGAAGCTGCTGTAGAGGAATTGTGGAAGGGACACCAGGAGCTGAATGTCGGCGTTTCATTTACAGCTCCATCGATACTAACTGTGTGACCTTAGGCAAGTCACTTAACCTCTCTGTGCCTCATCTGTAAAACAGTGATTCTCTTTGTCTCTGCCTATGAGATGTTGTCCACAGTCAATGTTCAGTAAGTGTCATAGCTGGCATCACTGTCGTTGTGACCAGAGAGTACATCCTGGGTTTAAGGCAGGCAGCATCTTCTCAGCTAGTTATAGCAAAGGGGTCAATGGGCCCAGAGTAGCCAGGTCTTCAACTATGTCAAGTCAGAAGCTTCAATGTCAGGCAAACTTTCTACATTTAAATCTTGAAAGAAAATTTAGAAATTGTGAATATGTTGGATGGGTCAAATAAAACCCGTGGAAGCTATATCTACCTGAGAACCTAAAACTGCACACATCACATGGGTGAGGTGGGTCGTGTAGTCTCCAGGCCCAACTTGAAGGCAATGATGCTCTTTCTTCTTTCACTGATGTTGTTTCATGAACACCAGGTGCTTGGCCCTACCATTCTGAGACAGGCTGTGTTGTACCTATCAGCAGATGGGAATATTGAGGCTGGGGGAGATCAGGAGACCTGGCCAGTGATCACAGTCTGTTAGTGGCAAGGCTGGGATTTGGAACTAGGTTTTTCTGAACCCAGATGCAATTTACCTCGCTGTGGTGCCACACGCCTCTCCTCCCACTTCTCCAGCATATCTGTTTTTCAGCTTCTGCTCAGAGGCAGACAACGGCCAAAGTGGCAACTGGACCAGATGTTTCCATCCAGTTCTAAGCAGCCCCAGGCAGGAACATCTGCTGCCTAACCTGCCTCATCTGCTTCAGCACAAGAAAACAGCCAGTGACAAAATGACTGAGCTTGCGGCAGCTACTGCTGGCGATGTGCCTGATAAGTATTAAGCAGAAGCTGTTGTTTTCCCTACAGACGTTTCTGTTTGGGTTTATATACATGCATGTGCTTCATACAGAAATCACATTTAATTAAACACAGGGAGCTGACTCTAGCATGCTAAAATAAAACTGTAGTGTACCGTTTCCTGCCTTCACCTGCCTTCATGTTAGAACTTCCCAGGAAGGTACTGGCCAGGGCAAATCTTGCTCATCCTGTTCAATGACATTGTTAGGGTCTGAGGACGCAAGGGCCCCATCCTTTTCTCTCTGTCCTTTGTTGAATTGAATTGAAATTTCTTTCTTCCTCAATTGAATTGAAAATAAAACCTGGAGAAAGAGATTCCAATAAGAATCCATAACCATGAACATCATAAAAATCAGGGTCAGAGACGGGCCAAGGCTTTTCACCAATGAAGACACCGATCCCTGGGCCAATGTCGAGAGCAAGACATTCATCCAGGAGGTCTGAAAGCCACCGGCACAACATGGCACCCAGGATCCTCGGAGAATGAGATGAGGACTAGAAATACAGCAACTTCTGGGGCCAGAGAGGCATGTACTGTAGTCTCAGGAAAGTTGTATGTATTTGGATTCTTTTTGGTTTTATTTCAAAAGACGTATCCTGCCTAGTTCAATGAATCTGGAGATTTGTTTTCTGTTGGGATTAAGTTGGGATGGCTAGCAAAATATTAAGGAAAATCTTAGGGAAAAGTTATAGATACATCTTTACCCTATGACGTAATGCTCTAACATAAGCATGGGCTGCCTGTAGTCCATGCTTATGTTAGAGCATTCGGTCATAGGGTAAAGATTAGCATAATAAAAGCTCCCCCAGTTAAGTCAGTTTACCCCACATCCCTTTGTCCCTACTCTAATTTGTTTCCTCATATAAACTTTGTGGTGGATTGCCCTCAGTGTGTGTGTGCGGTGGCGGTGGGCGGCGGGGGAGGGGGGGGGCGGACATCAAAGGGGAATTACCCATTAATGTTTACTCTGGGTCCTGGAAGCAAAGCTTTTATCATTCATAAAACCACTCTTTTAACCATGTTAGTAATCCACAAGCATGTTGACTTAGAACCTGTGTTATTAAATCTGTACTGAATAAATGTGAGGAGGACAGGGAGTTGTGGTTAGCTGCAGTCGCCTCTGAAGGCAGTTGACAACCATCCCCAGTCCACTCAACACTGTTCTGTGGGTGTGAGTGCATTCATTCATCCGTGGCTACGTCAGGGTCTGCAGGACAGACCTCTGCAGATGGTGATCAGTGTCTCAGTTTTCAGTTTCATTTTTTTTCTTTTCATAATATATGCACATGATAAACAAATTTAGAAAGTACTTGCAGATATCCAGGAAAAGGTAAGTTCACATATAATGGAGGGAATAACAAGAAAGTGAATATCTGTGTTCTCTCAACATGGATTAAGAAATGGAATATACATGTGAAGTGTTTAGTTTTAAAAATCTCATTGTCATTGATTTTATTATTCTGGTTTCCCTCTCTGTTTGCAGATAGACAAATACATAGATGCTGTGAAATGCATGTACGAATGCAGCCATTTTTCACTGGCATCAGCATACACAGCATTCTGCATCTGCATTTCATACTCAACAGTGATTGAACTGCTATCTGATGTTCGATTTTAGGGTCTGTGTTCATGACTTCTATGCTAGAAAAACGGTCTGTGCTTAGCTGGAGTAGCTGAAAGAAATGTTCTCATAGTGTTAGCTAGATGGGAGCTGACACAGCCACTGAGACCAACACCAGGGCACCGGCAACCACTTTCCTGGAGAACAGGATGCATGTTGGAGCTCAGTAGAAATGTCTTGACACTCTAAAGGGAGAAGATTCCTCAGGACACGCAGCCCAACAGGGAAAGTATTATACAGTGCAGAAAGCCACAAATGCAAATTGGAAGTCCACATACTGATTTTGGTCAGTACATACCCAC
Organism: Sapajus apella; assembly: GCF_009761245.1. Lineage (NCBI taxonomy): Eukaryota > Metazoa > Chordata > Mammalia > Primates > Cebidae > Sapajus > Sapajus apella. The sequence goes on along the minus strand of NW_022436942.1, from coordinate 84,483,347 downwards.
AATGATCAAAAAGGTTACTCTCTCCCTCTTACCAATGCATTGAGTCAGTTGTCTTCACCAAGTTCTGGTTAAAGCCATGAAAGAATGCTTACTGAAACCACCGTTTGCAAATGAACCAGGGACCACAACAATAACCGGCCTTGAAATTCCTTGGAGCAAGATTTCTCCACTTTGGTGCTATTGACATTTGGGGTCAGATAAGTCTCTGGGGTGGAGGTTGTCTCATGCATTTTAGGCTATTTGCATGGCCTGGCCTCTACTTACTCGATGCCAATAGCAATACCCCTGCCCTCAGCTGAGGATTGGAGGATAACTAAGATGTCTCCAGATACTGCAAAATGTGCCCTGAAGGTGGAGACAGAATCATGCCTTTGAGGATTATTGATTAAGGTTATAGAAGTTTATCAAAGTGAACATTCACAAAGGGCTTTCTACACCCAATTAGGTAGAAAATGCCAGGTGTTCACGTAGCAGCTTCTCTGGCAGCTGGGGCATCAGATGGGATGAAAAGAGGCTGAGAGGAAAGGGTGAGCATGGACCCAGTGTGGCCAATGGGACATCAGGGCAACGCCCCTGGGAGTTTCCAGGCAGTCTACTCCCGCATGAGACACACCCTCTAGAGATCGCCACTGCACCCTTCTGTTTCTAAGCATGCCTGTGTGAGAACACAGGGCCTGAATTGGTGACCTCCACCTTGCAGCCCAAGGCAGCAAGAACAGAAGAAACGTCCTGAGGACAGTAAGTAGGACAGAAAGAGCCACCTCCTCCCCTTGTCCTTCTAAGCTAGGAGTGAAAACAGCCTCCACTTGCTGCGAAACTCAGAGAGCCTCACTGCCAAGAGCAATCTTAGCACCTGTGTGCAGCCCATTTACTACATTGCTCTCATCTAAACACAAAAGGTCAGTGTCTAATATAATAACCATCCAGTATTTTATTTGTTTTGTATTTAATTCTGCAGGTAGCTAATCTGGAAGTATTTTTCAAAATATTTTGAAGAATGCTAGTAGTGGGTTGATTCAGAACAGTGTTACTTCAGTGAATTAATGTGTACACTATACTGTTCCAAATAAAAAGCATTGTGTAAAGACAGAAAGGTCGTTCAACTACTGAGTTCTTAATTTAAAAGTAATAGGTACATATAAAATGCTTATAACCACATGTGAATGTGGATTATCTTCCTCTGAGAATAGGGGTCTTTCTGAAAGAAGCAGGACTTTCTAACAATTAGCTAACAATTACTGACCAAGGACAGGCTTCAGTAGTTTACAGGATTTGGAGACAGCTAAAACAGTTGATTCAAAAGATAACACAAAACAAACAAAAACATCAAAACCAAACAATGTTTATCATCTTGTAACTAGTTTTTTAAAAAATCCTTTCAGAGCTAATTTTCAAGGTGAACAAAGAGATACACTAGAACAAACCAGCACCCAGCATGGCCAGCTTCTTCAGATTGTAATTAAGGCCACCAGCTATTTTAGGTCCTGACAAGACACTTTCCTAGGTCCTCATTAGCCTGATTTTGTTGGAGGAGATTCTGATAGACACAGAGACCATAGAAGTTTTAAATGTGTGGATTGCATGGTATATGATTTACATCTTAAGAAATCTGTTTCTTTTAAGGCTTAGGACTTTTTATCACATCCACATCTTCAGCCCTGGTGCAAGTCAGCTTCATCTCTGACCCAGGCTGTTGCTAAATCTCCCACAATAGTCTCCCTGCGTCTACTTTTGCCCCATATCTACCCCATCGTCTTCTCTCCAGGCAGCAGTCTAGTGATGCTGTTAAAATATAAGTCCTGGCTGGGTGCAGTGGCTCACACTTGTAATCCCAGCACTTTGGGAGGCCGAGGTGGGTGGATCAGCTGAGGTCTGGAGTTCCAGACCAGCCTGGCCAACATGGAGAAACACCCTCTCTACTAAAAATACAAAAAATTAGCTGGGCTTGGTGGCACATGCCTGTAATCCCAACTACTCGGGAGGCTGAGGTAGGAGAATCACTTGAACCTGGGAGGCAGAGGTTGCAATGAGCCGAGATCACACCATTGTACTCCAGCCTGGCAACAAGAGTGAAACTCCATCTCAAAAAAAAAAGAAAAAAGAAAAAAAAAAAAAGGTCCCATAGTGTTACTCTGTATTCAAAATTCTTGATGCACTCATCTTATTCCCATAAAACTGAAAGTCCTTATAGAATATATAGTCTTGGCAATCTGAGTACCCTTGCCTGCACTGCCCTCTGTCTGTTCACAATCACCTGCTGATGTTGCCTGGCTCACTGCTCCAGCCACTCTGCCCCTCTTGCTGTTCCTGCAGCACCAGGCAGGATTTTGCTTCAGATCTTTGCACTGGCACAGCCCCTGCCAGGACCACTCCTCCCCCACGATACTGTCTTCATCTGTTTCTGCTGCTGCAGAAGAATACCAGAGGCTAGGTAATTTCTGAAGAAGAGAGGTTGATTTGGCTCACAGTTCTGCAGGCTGTTTTAGAAGCATGACGCCAGCACCTGCCACTGTGGGGACCTCAGGCTGCTTCCACTTGTGGTAGAAGGTAAGGGGAGCCAGTGTATGCAGACCACATGGTGAGGGAGAGAAGCAAGAGAGAGAGAAGGAGGTGCCGGGGCTTTTCAACAAGCTCCTACAGGAACTAAAAGTGCAAACCCACTCACTCCTGCAAGAATGGCACCAAGCCATTCAGGGATCTGTCCCCAGGATCTCCACACTTCCCACCAGCCTCCACTTCCAACACTGAGAATCAAACGTCAACAAACAAACCGTATCCAAACCACAGCGGATACCCGCCCCCCAATGCTGCCTCCTCCCCTTCAGGTCTTCACTCACATGACCCCTCCTAAGCGAGGTCTTGATTGGCAGCTTCTCCTAAAACCCCCTCATCCAGGCTAGCACTCGTACTCTTTCTCCTTGCTTTGTTTTTTCCCAGAGAATTTAGCCACATCTATCATACTAAATATCTAACTTACTTTTATTTTGCGCCTCCCCACTGTGAGAAAATTTTTTTGACGTCAGGGATTTTGCTTGTTTGCTGCTGTTTCTCCAAGAGTATCTGGCACATAGTAGGAACTCCACATATATACTATGAATGAATAAACAAACAAACGAATGAATGAATGAATGAATGAATGGCTTGACTATGAGCAACAGCATAAAGTCTCTACCACATGTGATTCGTTCATCTTCCTGGCAGCCCTAAATTCCAGTCCTTTCCTATGAACTTCTTCTGCCTACTTTTCCGCTCATGTCTTGGTCCTCTTGTCCATCAGTCACCATCCCACATTTCCCACTTGAATTTAGGACCTTGGGAGCCAAGTTCATCTCTACCAATCCCACTGCTCTCTTAACAAAATAGAGATTTCCTTTGTCCAGAGAATTGTACAATAGCAAAACCAGGCTACACTGGAATCTCAAGTGGCCAAGTGTGAGGTTTGGCTGCTGCATGGAATTGCTATCTGCATCTGATGCAAAAGTCTTCTCCTGTGCATTTATTAAGCACCCACAGGGTGCTGAACACCAACATATGGGAAAGATACAAAACCCAGTCATCCTTGAGTCAACTACTCTAGTGTATAAGGTTTGGTCTACAATGAGATCTGAGACTCAGTACTGAGACTGTTCAACTTGTTGGAAGCAAAGGCTGGATCTGATTTATTGGGGAACCCTTCACAATATTGTGAGGCAATTAGTGCTCAATAAATATTTGTTAATATCAAAACCAGAAGCAATACATTTGAGATAACTATATTTTGAAAAAGCATCCCAGCTGAGACAGAATGACTTAGAATTAATGTCTACCACAAGGCAGGCCATGAAATGCTAATGTTTTGAAAGCAGTTCTTGTTACAACTGACTCAGTTCTGACAAAAAGAGAGAAGATGGCCTTTTTCACATGGTACCACAAGTGACAAGGGTCACCGACTTTGTCCGGGAAAACCAGAGCATATAGCAGCTTAGAAGCACTAGTAATTATCAGCGATTATTTAAATACCACTAGAGCAAAGAAATAAATTCAATGGCCGTCTGAAAGAAAATGTACACACACACACACACACACACACACACCCCTAGAAACATATATACAAACATACATACTTATGCCTTATGTTCAGAAGAGAAAACACAAGTGAGATATTTAAAAACTGCAGTTCAAAGTACATGTCCTGAACGTCCTCTACGTGCAAAGACACTGGGTTATAAAGACAAATTTAAATGGTGCCTCCAGCCCCAGAAAGCTTGAGAATTTATTGAGGGAATTATGATTAGCTCCAAGTAGAATGGCAGACTAAATTAAATTCAAATTCTTGTAATGCTGGGATCCCTCTAAGACTTTTCAGCTGGGTAGAAATTCAATAGAAAGGATTTTCTGGCTCTTGTAAACATGAAATGTATAAACATCCTTAAGTGGAAAGCTCTCCTCCAGACGAAATGAAACACTCTGCCTCTAGCCAATGAAAATTATTTGGTTGGTTATAGCTCCTACTTTGTTCATTTTATTAATTACAAAAGCCTCAAACTCTTTCTTCTAGGACAGGGTTTCTCAATGTGGGCACTAGTCACATTTTAGACCAGATAATTATTTTTGGTAAGGGAAGCTGTCTTATGCACTGTAATATGCGTAGTCGCTTTCCTGGCCTCTGCTCATGACATACCAGCCATGCCCCAGGGTGACAACCAAAAATGTTTTCAGACATTTCCCCTTGTTCCCTTGAGGACAAAACGTCCCCAGTTAGAGTCCACTGGTCTAGGATAATTATTCTAAGGTAATTAGATCTAACCATACAGTAGAAATAATTATGTGGATGTAACTTCTTTAACTTCTCTTTCATGCCTCATATTCATTCAAGCAATCCTGAAATATTCTGTGTGTAAGTGTGTCCCTATTCCCACCTGCGATAATTTGATTAGAAATGATTAATTTGCTCTGGGTAATTATGAATGAGATGCATGTAGAAAGTGATGGCAAATTATGATTAAAAAGTGGTACGTTTCGTTTTTGCCCCCTTAAGGCTTGCTTGTAGGTCCAGTTATGAGACCAAAAAAAAAAAAAAAGAGAGAGAAAACCCTCAAGATAAGGAGCAACTCAAGGTAAGGAAAGACCTCCATGCACATTACCTGAGGAGTTCTTTCTCTGAGATCCAGTAGGGGTCGGGCAAGTTCGTACAGTGTTGGGGACACATCGACAGGGCTGGTAAAGATGGAGAACACCGTCTTCAATGCAATTCCAGGCATAATCAGATTCCAGGTAACGACAAGACCAGGTGCCTGGAGGATGAAAACCACTCATCGGCCCCGGAACAAAAGTTGACATCCTTTCTGATGGGTGAGCTGGCCTGACACTGCCCACATGGCACCAATGAGGGGATGAGGGGCATCTGATGGCAACTGGGGAGTCGGACTTTTGCCATCATGAGCCTACCCCCACATTCCTGCCCCTTGCTGGCACAGGGGAGGGTCAGGAGTGCCCTGGGAGCAAACGCAACCTGCTGTGCTCTCCGTCCAACATTTCAACCAAGAGTCGATTTCTACTCCAGCTCTGAACATTCAAGGTCAGAGCACTCGGAGCCAGTGACTGAAAACTCCATTGAATCCCAGAGCAAAAACACGTCCTTTCTCTGATCTAGGTTGACTGGTTCACCCTAATGAGGGTGATTAGAGTGTGGAGAACACACTCTTTGAATACAGAATCAGGATATGTGTTCTATTAGGTGTCACCTCACTAAGGAGACAAAAGCATTTGAGGTTAGGACGGTCTCAGAATGTCTAGGCCCCACACCCATGAGGAAACAACACAATAAAGACACACAATGACCCATGCCAGTCTGCATATGCACGCACCTTGGGCAGACACACACACAGCTCAATTCCCAGCCACTGCTGCGTACTAGCTTCCATTCTCAGCACTGGGTGAGCAGCAGTGAGCCGGGTGAGAGTGACATGTGAATACTGTGTGATGCCAAGGTTTGGAGGACAGTAGTTTTTTAATCCACCACTCTCTCTCCACCCTCTAGTAGTCTACAGTGTCTGTTTTTCTCATATTTATGTCCATGTGTGCTCAACATTTAGCTGTCAGCCAGGAGCAGTGGCTATAATCCCAATACTATGGGAGGCTGAAGGAGGCGGATTGCTTGAGATCAGGAGTTCAAGACCCGCCCAACCAACATGGTGAAATCCTGTCTCTACTAAAATTACAAAAAATTGCCAGGCAGTCTATATATATGTGTATACATATACACACATATATACGTATATACACATATATATAGTATATGTATGTATGTGTATGTGTATATATACACATATATACATATACTATATATATGTATGTATATATATATACACATATACATATATATGTATATATATGTATGTGTGTGTGTGTGTGTGTATATATATATATATATATATATATATAGAGAGAGAGAGAGAGAGAGAGAGAGAATCTATTGCTCTGTCACCCAGGCTGGAGGGCAATGGCACAATCTCAGCTCACTGAAATATCTGCCTCCCAGGTTCAAGCAATTCTCATGCCTCAGTCTCCCAAACAGCTGGGATCACAGGTGTGCAACAGCACACCCGGCAATTTTTTGTAATTGTAGTATATGTATATACATATATCCAGCTCCCACTTTTAAGTGAGAATGTGGGTATCTGGTTTTCTGTTTCTTCCTTAAATTGCTTGGACTTATGGCTTTCAGCTCCATCCATGCTGCTGCAAAATATCTGATCCTATTCTTTTTGATGGCTGTGTAGTAGTCTATGGTTTATATGTAACACATTTTCTTCATCCAATCTACCATCAATGGGCACATGGGTTGATTTCACGTCTCTGCTATTATGAATAGTGCACTGATGAATACACAAGTGGATGTGTCATTTTGGTAGAAGGTTTACTTCTTACAGCACAAACCCCTTGAGGACCGTTGGCATTCAAAACAGTGGCTACTTTTGCTTACTGTCCCCCTTACTTATAGTCACTGAAGTTGTAAGGCCGTTTGACACCTCAGCATAAACTAGTGTGTTTAGAATGTTGCAGAGATAATGCAAAGATAAAGGCAAATAGGGATGGTGTGAAACGAGAGGATGCTATAGATATGGGTGTAAAGCAGAGCTTCTCAGAGGGCATAAAATTTGAGGTGTGACCTCAGGGTTTGAAGAGATGAAAATAGACTGGGTGTGGTGGCTCATGCCTGTAATCCCAGCACTTTGGGAGGCAGAGACAGGTGGATCACTTGAGGCCAGGAGTTCAAGGCCAGCCTGGCCAACATGGTGAAACTTCATCTTTACTACAAATGCAAAATTAGCTGCGTGTGGTGGTGCACGTATGTCTGTAATCCCAGCTACTCAGAATGCTGAAGTACAGAATTGCTTGAACCTGGGAGGCAGAGGTTGTAGTAAGCCAAGATCATGCCACTGAACTTCAGCCTGGGTGATAGAGCAAGACTCTGTCTAAAAAGAAAAAAAAAAAAGAAGGAAAGAAAACATAAAGACCCATAAAGAGCCAAGACCCTGAGGTAGCAATAGCTTCTCACGTCCAAGCATTCTCTGCACACAGGCACACATGCAATCACATGCATACACATGCAGTTTCACACACAAAGACACAGATGGAGAGAGACAAGCAGAAGGTGGGATGAGGAAGGGCTGCCCTGTGGACCCCCCTGCACATCATCCAGGAGATCCAGACCATCAGTGGTACAGGTCCTTTTAGTAAAACATCTCCAATCGAAACAGGGTTCATTTTCCACAGAGCAGTATCAACTTTGGTTCCTTTCTGGCTGCGGAGACTTAACATCATCTAACTGACCATTAGCTTATATTAAAATCAAGATACACTCAAGTACTTAAGTATTAGAGAACTGAGCAGTGCAGGCTTCCCCAGCCAGATGTGGATTACCACTCCACCCGCAGTTCTAAGACTTAGTGCTTTAAATTGCATCCATCTGAATTACCTCCCAAGTCCCTGGGCCACATACCTTTTTCATTTACATCTCAAATATTACCCTCTGAGGAAGCTCTATGACTCTAAAATGACACATGAGGAAATAGGCTTGGAAAAGTTAAGTGAGTTGCCCAAATAATCACAATTAATAAGAAATTGAACCAGGATTCAAGGTAATTCTGACTTCAAAACTTTGTTTCTTGCCTCTGTGCTAGAACCATAATCAATTTGCGGCTTGCTTTTCTGACACCGCCAAAAGACTAGAGATTCTGCACACTTGTAGTTGATTAGCTGGTAAATTTCCCTCACCCTTGAAACCAGGGTGGTCAACACACAGTGGACATAACCTCCATTTGTACAGAGTAACTTACACTGCTATATGATTTGCGTTCTTTCCCTCTGATGGAATCCTCAGGTGTTCAGGCTCCTAACGATCAAGGGTACCTGAAAACTATTGCATCTTTGCTCTGTAATTTCAAAAGTACCATTGTCCTCTTTTGGCAGAGTGATACTCAGGTATCACCAAACTAATCTATGTTTTCTGGGTTCAAACTAAAAGGGAGAAAAATAAATAAATCTCCCTAAGGCAACCCAGAAAACCCTGACCTTAAATTTCATCCTAGACCATTCTATGCATCTGTTCAATTGGACTGAGTCACAGAGATCGCTGAAGACATTTTCCTACTCGGGAAGCTGAGGTGGGAGGATTGCTTGAGCCCAGGAGTTCAAGGCTGCAGTGAGCTAAACAAGTTATGATTGTGCCATTGGACTCCATCTCTAAATAAAGAAAGAAAAACATTTCCCAACTGCAGGATGAGGTATGTGTGACTTCCCATCTGTTTGGGTAGCCAGCCATTCTGCTCCCGTCTCACTCTCTTGCCATTGTTGGTTCTCATGAGGGTGGACAAATAAAAATAAAACATACAGGAGCTAAATGACCTAATTCAAGCCTTGATAGATTTAGTTGCTTTTGCTCACACAGACTACAAGGAATGGTAACCCAAAGTAGACACAAAGCGAAGAGGTACTTGTGAAAGCCTCCAAATATTAACAATATATTTTGGGGAGCTTAAAGCCAATGCAGCATTCACCTTTCCAGGACCTTGACCAACAAGCCCATGGTGCTCTAATGTCTTCTCAGCAAGAATGGACTCCAGGCATCAGGACTGCGCCTCCAAGTCCAGTAGCTCTTCCAAGCCTTGATCTTCAGCAATGATGAGACACCCCCCAGGACTCCTCTCTGTCCTAAGGAAATTAAATCTTAGCAACTAGAATCCATTTCAGCTCATCTGAACCCTTACAGGTGCCCTCTGGGCTCCTCTACCCTGGGATCAGCCAGGGTGGTTTTGTAACCACAGGATAAAAAGATAACTGCATGCAGATGGCCTAATCTCAGTCATTTATCTGTCAAAAAGTCATGCCATCTATTTCTAACACATGCAGAGAACCGCATTCAAACGTGATTAAACACCACCAGCCAAGAATGGCCATAATGCTTAACAGACCGATTAGCAAGGGAGGAAAGTTGCAAAATACACACAGAGTAAATGGGATGTTTTAAATGATGCTAGCTGGTCTAGCTTCATTTTTTTTTTAGTGCAATGGTTTGTTACACATATACCTAATAATGCTAAATAGTGATATGTCAAGTCTCAGCTCTTAATAGCATCATTTAAATTAAATTTATATTTATATTTATTGTCATTCTAATTGTTTCCCAGCCATCTGATCAGGACACTTTCCTATGCCATGGTGAAATGGCTATCTCCCTACCATGGGTTAACTAAAATACACTGGTTCTTGAGAATTCAAAATGATGTGGTAGAGAACCTGGCAATAGACTTTCCACTACAACCATTTTTTTTTTCTTTCCAAGATTGCGTTTTAGAAATTGCTTAAAAATTGCAAACGAGTCATTTAGACCATATTTTAATTGCAAGCACAACCTCCAATGGACAGCATCATTGAGATACCCTCCTTCCAAAGCATCTGTCCAGATTCCTATAAAATGTCACCCCTGTCATCATCACACAGAACTCTCAAGAGTCTCTCTGTTTAGACCCATTCATATTCAGCAAACAGTCCCTGAGCACCCAGAGACAAATGTTTTCAGCTTGGAGCCAGGTACTAGGAATGAAACCACTCTACACTCGAAGTACATGGATTGTTAAACCGTGGACTAGGCATATCAGTTGCTGCAGAGTGCATGTGTCAGTTCCCATATACTTCTAATGACAGCTTTGCTCTCAGTCCACATGGTGTGGGTGGGGCTGACCTCCCTCTCCAGGTGCAGAAGAGAGCCTATGGCTTCTGCTCAGCCAACCAGAGCATTGCATCCGCCTGGGCAGAGATGGGCATGAGACCCCATGGCGGAAGAGCTTCATGTGCAGAATGTTAAAAGAATCTTTTAAGAATTGTGGAAGAGCCCCTCTCTCGTAGGGTATTTAAAGCTGTAGAGTTGACAGCCTGAAACTTCCAGGAGTTGATCCATGAATGGGGTCTGTTTGAACACAAACCCAACCCAGAAGGAGGCAGAGTCAAGAGATGGTGGAAGAGTTGGCTTAGATGTCAACATTTAAGACCCTGGATCTGGTTATGCTTGGTTTTTATTTGTTTTTGTTTGTTTGTTTTAATATAGACTTTATCTTTTAGGATAGTGTTAGGTTCACAGCAAAATTGAGAAGATACAGAGATTTCCCATATACATCTTACGCTCCCCAGTTCACTCCACCTCCCCACAGTTGACAACCCATGCCATAGCGGTGCACTTGTTGCAAGTCAATGAACACACATGGTCACATCGTTATCGCCCAAAGCCCCCAATTTATATTCAGGTTTTTTCACTTTGTTCATCCTACAGGTTTTGTTAAATGTACCAGGACATGTGGATCACACAGAACAGCTTCACTAACCCCTGGCAACCCCTGATTTTCTTCCTGTCTCCATAGCTTTGTCTTTTCCAGAATGTCCTAGAGTTGGAATCATAGTATGCAGCCTTTTCAGACTTGCTTCTTTCACTTAGGAATATGCGCTTAAGGATCTTCCATGCTTTTTTTTTTGTGACATTATAACTCATTTATTTTTAGCACTCAGTAATATTCCATTGTCTGGATATATCACAGTTTAGTAATCACTCATTTGTCAAAGGGCGTCTTGGTTGCATCCAAGTTTTGGCAATTACGAATAAAGGTGCTGTAAACATCCATGTGCAGGGTGTGGGGTGGGCATACATTTTCAACTCCTTTAGGTGCTTGGAGTCTTTAGTCTGTGATCTATCATTATCTTTATTTATAAGTCATTAAGAGTTGGGTTTTCTGTTATTTGTAATCACAGGAGTACTGACATGCACAGTTACATTCCACGTTTATGCAGTTGAGCCAAAAAGTGTGTGTGTGGCCTCAGATAACACACCAAACCTCATTCAGCATCAGTTAGTTTTATCATCTTTAAGAAAGAATAGGGATATTCTTACTCACCATATCACAGAATTGTTACAAAGACCAGGTTGAACAGCATGCAATGCTCTTATAAGGTGAATTGCATAGGATTTGAGTACTGGGAGCCTTAAACACGTCCACACTTCTGCATAATAGAGCTCATCTCAGATTACACAGGGGCAGGGACTCCCTCCTACTTCATAGCTGCAGGCATCATGTGGAGGGTCTGGGCATTTCAAATGAGCCCTTTCATGATGCTTAATGATACTTAATGATGGCAAGACATGATCAGGAAACAGAGATGACCATACCAGGACAGCTTCAAAAGAGGACTTAATCCAGAATCATCTGGCCCAGTGCCTCCACCCTGTTTCAGAATCATCCGAATCACCTCAGTGGGTGGAGGCACTGGGACAGATGACTCTGAGTTAAGTCCTCTTTTGCTAAAAGATATAAGCCGGGCTCACACCCGTAATCCCAGCACTTTGGGAGGCCGAGGCAGACAGATCACTTGAGGTCAGGAGTTGGAGGCCATCCTGGCCAACATGATGAAACCCTGTCTCTACTAAAAATACAAAAATTAGCCGGGTGTGGCAGTGCGTGCCCATAATCCATCTATTGGGGAGCCTGAGACAAGAGAGTCACTTGAACCTGGGAGGCATAGGTTGCAGTGAGCTGAGACTGCGCCATTGTACTCAAGCCTGGGCAACAGAGTGAGACTCCATCTCAAATGGATAGATAGATAGATAGACAGATAGATAGATAGATAGATAGATCAAATATATGTGCCCCCATTCCTTTCAAAAGAGGAAATATTTCTGGTGTTTGTACACATGTCAGCCACCATTATAGACACTGTAAATAAAGAAGTGACTAAAACAGAAAAAAAATTTAAAACCTACTATTTCAACACTTATATTCTAGTCAGAAGCAGAGGGTAAATGATAAACAATAGAAACAAATAAACATTACTTTGCTGATTTCAATAGTTTTGGGGGCACAGTTGTTTTGTGGTTACATAGATACATTTTTAGCCGTGATTTCTGATATTTTAGTGTGCCCATCACCTGAGTAGGGTACATGTACCCAGCACGTAGTCTTTTATCCCTCACCTCCCTCCCAAACTTCCCTCATGAGCACCCAAAGTCCAGTGTGTCATTCTCATGCCTTTGTGTCCTCATAGCTTAGCTCTCATTTATAAGTGAGAACGTATGATATTTGGTTTTCCATTCTTGAGTTACTTCACTTAGAATAATGGCCTCCAGCTCCATCTGAGTTGCTGCAAAGGACATTATTTTATTTCTACTTTATGGCTGAGTAGTATTTCACGATGTATACATACCATACTTTTTAATCCACTTGTTGGTTGATGGGTGCCTAGGTTGATTTTATGTCTTTGCAATTGCGAATTTGCTACTTGCTATAAACATGCATGTGCAAGTGTCTTTTTCAGATAATGAGTTATTTTCCTTTGGGCAGATACCAAGTACTAGGATTGCTGGAATAAATGGCACAGAAAACAAGCAAAACTTGGAAAGGAAAATAGGAAGTGTTGGGGTGGGAGTGCAATTGTAAATAGGGCATGGTGTGGTCTCATCTAGGAGATAATTCCAGAGTGAGTGTGAGGGAGGGAGTCATGCAGATATCAGAGGAAGGGCATCCTAGGCAGAAAGATTGGAAGTGCAAAGGCCCTGAGGTATGTGGCTGGAATGCATAAGAAAAAGCAAGTAGGTCTGGATGTCTGTGGTGGAGTTGGCTTCAGCAGGTGATGAGGTGGTAACTGATGTAGTCAGAGATAATGGGGAATAAAGGGTGAGGACAGATAAGCCTTTTAGGACTTTGAGAACCATTCACGAAACTTAGATATTTTAGGGAAGGTGAACAAGAAGAAAACAAACATATGTTCAAACATCTAGTTTTAGATAATAGTAAATACATGGAAGCAATAAAGCAAAATAAATGGATATATTAGATCAGAGTCCAACTCAGATTCACAAATTGCATTTAGTTGCCCTGTCTCCTTAGTTTCTTAGTTTTGTAGAACTTGTTTTACAGAACTCCTTACTTTTATAGGACTTTGGATCTTTCTCTGAGTGAGAAAACAGGCACTGGAGAATTTAACAGAATCAATCTGGTTGCTGTGTTGTCTGTAGGCTATTGGAGGTAAGGGAAGAAATAAACCAGTGATGAGGATACGGCAGGGGTCGACATTAGAGATTGTGGGCACTTGGACCAGGAGTAGCAGTAGAGGGGAAGAGGTAATAGGATCTTGGATTAGCACTGGTGGGATTTACTGATGGAGTGAATGTGAAATGAGAGAGAATTCTAGGATGACCCCAAGGTCTTCATCTATGCCACCAAAATGACAAAGAGAAGACATGTCTGACGGTATTTTCAAATTTACTACCGTCAAAAAAATTCTGCCAGAATTCAAGATTTAAGATTTAGTTATGATAGGCCATGTTGAAAAAAGCTTTTTTTCCCCCTCATCATTAGAACCACAGTACATGGTTCATTAATTCATCATATGATCTCTATGTTTTTGTTGGTGAGTTAAGATCATTTATATTTTATGTAAGTGTTGATAAGATTGCATTTACATTTACCAATTTATTATTTGTTTTGTTTGCTCCTTCTTGCGTTTGTTTTATAATAAAAACTACCTAAGAAAATCAGCAAATATTATCATTCAAGTGTCCGGAAAGGTGGAAGCTGACTGATTTTTGTTGGCTTTGACTGGATCCCTCTGTTTCATTTGTCTTTTCTACTCCTCCTGGGACATCAAACCATTCTTCCCTTGTTCTTCTCATAGAGCAGGCAGAAACGCAAAAAGCAGGTGAAAACATACAAGGCTTCCTAAAGCCTAGGCTTTGAATGGGCAAAGCAACACTACCACTTCATTCTCTTGGGCAATACAAGGAGCAAAACTGAACCCAAATTCAAGGGGCCTACACACATACCTCCCCTTTAGGGGAAGGAGATGGTACGTCAAATGACAAACGAACTAACAAATCAGTCTACCATAGTTCTGTAACCAGGGAACCAGACATCGTTAGATGGAGCAGATAGTAGGTTGATGTCCAACAACAGCTACAATAGGCATAGAGTGGAAGGTTTGATTATAAACCGTAAGTTATATTGAGCACTCAGATCAAAGTCTGGGCCACAATAATCAATTAATGCTTGATTGTTGTTATTTTTATCATTACAAGTAACTAAAGTCACCAAAGATAGCATGTTCCATCTAACAGTTTTATACTAAGAGAAAAGACAGGAGGCATGTTACTTATACGTTTCTTAGTAATGGTAAGAATTATTGATTATTTTTTCTTCCATATCTACAGTTAGATATAAATGCCTCTAGAGCTGTGCTATTCCATGTGTTAGCTTCAATATCCATATGGCCATCTAAATTGAAATTAATTTTTAAAATAAAATAAAAATTTAGTTCCTTGGTTGCAACAGTCACAATTCAGTGGTGCATTGTTACAAGTGACTATTGGATACCATATTGGATGGCATGGATATAGGACATTTACATTGTTGCACAAAGTTCTGTTGGACAGCTCCCTCTGGAGCATTACCGTATCATAGGAGGCATTCATGAAGACTCTTTTGATGTTACCACTGTACACCTATGGGGGAAGGTAACCAGACATCATTAGATGGACCAGATATTAGGTTGATGTCCAACAACACCTGCAATATGCATAGAGATATGGGAATAAAGTGATCACAGAATTCAGTCCTGGTTTTTAAGTTGACTAGTCAGCATCTGTTGCTCATGTAATATTGTCATCTACTCTACACCCTATAGTTACACCAAAATGTATTTTGGTTAATATTTGGGGAGAGAAAATGATAACAAAAAGTGTAAAAAATAAGGAAATAATATGATGTATAGTGGAAAAGAATGAGAAAATGACTTTTTCAAAAATAAGGAAATTATTTAAGACAGAAAGCTGAATACAAGTTGGAACATCTATTCCAGGAACCACTGTCATTTAAAACTTGACTTTCTCATGCATATAACTCTGTAGAAAGAAATCTGAAAATTTATACTAATTCTACATATCATATTGAGACTCAATCAAAAGGGAAAGAAATAATTTGTGTAGGATACCATAAAACTAACCTTCCTCATCACACACATTTTTATCTGTGGGATGATGGGAACTTACGGAATATTGAGGGTATTTGAGAAGAAGATGCCTGGGTACTTATAATCAGACCCAGGAAACTTTAATCCGATTTAGTACCACCTCTATTAGAGCCAAGCTCTCCAAGAGTGGGAGATTCTAACACTGCACTGTCAATATTAGACAGATCAATGAGAAAGAAAATCAACAAGGAAATCCAGGACTTGAACTCAGATCTGGACCAAGCGAACTTAATAGACATTTACAGAACTAACTCTTAACCCCAAATCCACAGAATATACATTCTTCTCAGCAACACATCACACTTACTCTAAAATCAACCACATAATTGGAAGTAAATCAGTCCTCAGCAAATGCAAAAGAAAGGAAATCGTAACAAACAGTCTCTCAGACCACAGTGTAATCAAATTAGAACTCAGGATTAAGAAACTAACTCAAAACCACACAACTTTATGGAAAATGAACAACCGGCTCCTGAATGTAAACTGGATAAACAATGAAATGAAGGCAGAAATAAAGATGTTCTTTGAAACCAACGAGAACAAAGTCACAACATGCCAGAATTTCTGGGACACAGTTAAAGCAGTGTCTAGAAGGAAATTCATAGCAATAAATGCCCACATGAGGAGCAAGGAAAGGTCTAAAATCAACACCCTACCATCAAAATTGAAAGAGTTAGAGGAGCAAGATCAAAAATACTCAAAAGCTAGCAGAAGACAAGAAATAACTAAGATCAGAGCTGAACTGAAGGAGATAGAGACACAAAAAACCCTTCAAAAAATCAACCAATACAGGAGCTGGTTTTTTGAAAAGATCAACAAAATAGATAGACCACTAGCCAGACTAATAAAAAAGAAAAGAGAGAAGAATCAAAAAGATGCAATAAAAAATGATAAAGGGGACATCAACACTGATTGCACAGAAATACAAACTACCCTCAGAGATTACTACAAACAACTCTATGATCACAAACCAGTAAATCTGGAAGAAATGGATAAATTCGGGGACACTTGCACCCTCCCAAGCCTAAACCAGGAAGAAGTTGAAACCCTGAATAGACCAATAACAAGGGCTGAAGTTGAGGAAGCAATTAATAGCCTACCAACTAAAAAAAGCCCAGGTCCAGGCAGGTTTACAGCCGAATTCTACCAGACATACAAAGAAGAGCTAGTACCATTCCTTCTGAATCTATTCCAAACAATACAAAAAGAGGGAATTTTCCCCAACTCATTTTAGGAGACCAATATCATCCTAATATCAAAACCGGCAGAGACGCAACTAAAAAAGAAGATTTCAGGCCAATATCCATGATGAACATCGTTGCAAAAATCTTCAATAAAATATTGGCAAACAGAATGCAACAGCAAATCAAAAAGCTTATTCATCATGATCAAGTAGGCTTCATCCCAGGGATGCAAGCCTGGTTCAACATACACAAGTCTATAAATGTAATCCATCACATGAACTGGACCAAAGACAAAAACCACATGATAATAGATGCAAAGAAGGCCTTCAACAAAATTCAACAGCCCTTTATGCTAAAAACCATCAATAAACTAGGTATCAATTGTACGTATCACAAAATAATAAAAGCTGTTTACAACAAACCCACAGCCAATATCATACTGAATGAACAAAAATTGGAAGCATTCCCTTTGAAATCTGGCACTAGACAAGGATGCCCTCTCTCACCACTCCTGTTTAATATAGTATTGGAAGCTCTAGCCAGAGCAATCAAGCAAGAAAAAGAAATAAAAGGTATTCAATTAGGAAAAGAGGAAGTCAAATTGTCTCTTTTTGCAGATGACATGATTGTGTATTTAGAAGACCCCATTGTCTCAGCCCGAAATCTCCTGAAACTGATAAGCAACTTCAGCAAAGTCTCAGGATACAAAGTCAATGTACAGAAATCACAGGCATTTCTATACACCAATAATAGACTTAAAGAGAGCCAAATCAAGAATGAATTGCCATTCACAATTGCTACAAAGAGAATAAAATACCTAGGAATACAACTAACAAGGAATGTAAAGCACCTCTTCAAGGAGAACTACAAACCACTGCTCAGTGAAATAAAAGGGGATACAAACAGATGGAAAAACATACCATGCTCATGGTTGGGAAGAATCAACATCGTGAAAATGGCCATATTGCTCAAAGTAATTTATAGATTCAATGCTATCCCCATCAAGCTACCAATGACCTTCTTCACAGAACTGGAAAAAACCACTTCAAACTTCATATGGATCCAAAAGAGAGCCCACATAGCCAAAACAATCGTAAGCAAAAATAACAAAGCTGGAGGCATCATGCTGCCTGACTTCAAACTATACTACAAGGCCACAGTAATCAAAATGGCATGGTACTGGTACCAAAACAGAGACATATACCAATGGAACAGAACAGAGGCCTCAGAAGCAACACCACACATCTATAACCATCTGATATTTGACAACCCTGAGAAAAACAAGCAATGGGGAAAGGATTCCCTGTTTAATAAGTGGTGTCAGGACAACTGGCTAGCAATGTGCAGAAAGCAGAAACTGGACCCCTTCCTGACACCTTACACTAAAATTAACCTCCAGATGGATTAAAGATCTAAACATAAGACCTAACACCATGAAAACCCTAGAAGAAAACCTAGGCAAAACTATTCAGGACATAGGCATAGGCAATGACTTCATGGCCAAAACACCAAAAGCAATGGCAACAAAAGCCAAAATAGACAAATGGGATCTAATCAAACTCCAGAGCTTCTGTACAGTGAAAGAAACAATCATTAGAGCCAACCGGCAACAAACAGAATGGGAAAAAATTTTTGCAATCTACCTATCTGACAAGAGGCTAATATCCAGAATCTACAAAGAACTAAAACAGATTTATAAGAAAAACAAAAAAAAAATTCAAAAGTAGGCAAAGGATATGAACAGACACTTTACAAAAGAAGACATCCATAAGGCCAACAAACGTGAAAAAATGCTCATCATCACTGATCATTAGAGAAATGCAAATCAAAACCACATTGAGATACCATCTCACACCAGTTAGAATGGCGATCATTAAAAAATCTGGAGACAACAGATGCTGGAGAGGATGTGGAGAAATAGGAACACTTTTACACTGTTGGTAGGAGTGCAAATTAGGGCACCCATTGTGGAAGACAGTGTGGCTATTCCTCAAGGACCCAGCAATCCCATTACTGGGTATATACTCAAAGAATTATAAATTGCTCTATTATGAAGACATATGCACACGTATGTTCATTGTGGCACTGTTTACAACATCAAAGACCTGGAACCAATGCAAATGTCCATCAACGATAGACTGGATAAAGAAAATGTGGCACATATACACCATGGAATACTATGCAGCCATAAAAAATGATGAGCTCATGTCCTTCATAGGGACATGGATGAATCTGGAAACCATCATTCTCAGCAAACTGACACAAGAACAGAAAACCAAACACCGCATGTTATCACTCATAGGCGGGTGTTGAACAATTAGAACATGTGGACACAGGGAGGGGAGCATCACACACTGTGGTCAGTTGCGGAGGGTACGGGAGGGGCAGTGGGGGGTGAGGAGGGATAAGAAGGGGAGAAATACCAGATATAGGTGATGGGGGATGAAGTCAGCAAACCACCTTGCCATGTATGTACCCATGCAACAATCCTGCATGATCTGCACATGTACCCCAGCACCTAAAGTACAATAAAAATATATATATATTTAAAAAACAAAACAAAACAAAAAGAACCAAGCTCTCACCTATTTCATGCAAATGATAATTTATGTATTAATGGCCTAAACACTTCACTTCCCACTGTGTTTTACATCAAACTTCAATTTATATCCCTCTTTTTTAGAATACTATATGTTTTACTTTCACTTAGAGATGGATGAATGAATTATGAAAAGTTTCAAACTCAAAAGCAATCCTAGCCTAATTTTTAAAGTTTATCAGAAAAAAATTCAACCGATCAGATAGCAGAGTGGTACAATTATTCTGATTTGTGGTATATATTTTCTCTGTCTCACTTAACCACTCTCATCCCTTACAAAAGTGAATTCAGCAGAATTATGTAGCCAAGGGAGATAACACTTTCTCCAGCTTCTTTTTATTTCTCAGTAAAATATCATTGTGTTCTGAATGCTGGTGCCCCCCACTCCAAATTCATATATTGAAATTTAATCCAGTTAGGTTTCTAACTATAAAGTTAGATTACTTTATAATCTCAGTAAAATATCATTAAGTTCTGAATGTTGGTGCCCCATCCAACCCAAATTCATGCATTGAAACCTCATCCTCAATGCAATAGTATTAAAAGATGGAGCTTTTAAGAGATGATTAGGTCATGAAGGTAAGTCCTTATGAATGGAATTAGTGCCCTGGTAAAAGAGACCCCAGAGAGCTCATTAGTCCCTTCCCCTACGTAAGGACACAGCAAAAAGCCACATCTGGGCTTTTGTTTTCTTCTTTGGTCCTTTGATAAAAGGTATGTAAAGATAGTTCATTGTTCTTATATTTTCATAGATTCTTGGTAAATAAAAATAATGTCCTTAACATTATAATTACATTATGTTTGGGATTTTAAGAAACTGCCAAGCTGTTTTTACAAAGTGGTTGTGCCATTTTGCATTCCCATCGGCAGAGCCTGAGAGTTTGAGAGCCTCCACATACCAGCTAACACTTGGGAAGGTCAGTTTTCATTCTAGACCCTCTAATAGATGTGTAGTGGTATCTCACTGTGGATTTAATTTACATTTTCTTAATATCTCATGATGTGAAATCATGTGGCTAATTTGCCATCTGTACATCTTCTTTTGTGAAATGCCTTCTCAAATAACTTGCCCATATTTAATTGGGTTGTTTGTTTTCTTATTAAATTTTGAGGGTTCTTTATACATTCTGAACACAAGTCATTTATTAGATATGTGATTTTTCAATTATTTTTCACACTCTGAGACTTGTCTTTTTTCCCCTTAGTTTTAGCAGTCTTTCCTATTAGAAACCACTCTTGCAGATGAAAATGGGAAAAGGTGCAGTTTCAAACTGCATCAAGGGTCTTTTGTCAGTAATGGGTTTTGGAGTAAAGTTAAAATTGATTAGATCATGTATTTTTTGGAATAATTGACACTGGCCATAATTTAAAATGGGAAGCCATTTACATTTAGTTTTTGATGAAGCTGCAGTGGCAATGAAATTAAAAAACAATATTCTTATAAAGAAAAGTACTAAAACAATGTCATAGCCATATGCAAAAAGTAAACTTTGATCCACATTTCTTGCTACTTGCAAAGATTAACTCAAAATGGATCCCAAATATAAAGATGAAATCTAAAACTATTGAACTTGGAAAAAAAAAAAAAACATGTAAGAAAACCTTTTGCATACTTGAGTTAGGCTGAGTTTTCTTGGGTGTAATATAGAGTATGATTTATTTATTTATTTTTAAAAAGGGGATCCTTTCCTTACACCCTATACAAAAATTAACTCGAGATGTATTAAAAATTTAAACATAAGACCTAAAACCATAAAAAACCCTAGAAGAAAACCTAGGCAATATTATTCAGGACACAGGCATGGGAAAGGGCTTCATGACTAAAATACCAAAAGCAATGGCAACAAAAGCCAAAATTGACAAATGGGATCTAATTAAACTAAAGAGCTTCTGCACAACAAAAGAAACTATCATCAGAGTGAACAGGCAGCCTACAGATTGAGAGAAAATTTTGGCAATCTACTCATCTGACAAAGGGCTAATAACCAGCATCTACAAAGAACTTAGACAAATTTACAAGAAAAAATCAAACGGCCCATCAAAAAGTGGGCAAAGTATATGAACAGACACTTCTTAAAAGGAGACATTTATGCAGCCAACAAACATGTGAAAAAAAGCTCATCATCACTGGTCATTAGATAAATGCAAATCACAATCACAATGAGATACCATCTCAAGTCAGTTAGAATGGCAATCATTAAAAGTCAGGAGACAACAGATTCTGGAGAGAATGTGGAGAAATAGGAACGCTTTTAGACTGTTGGTGGGAGTGTCTTTACACTACTAGTTCAACCATTGTGGAAGACAGTGTGACTATTCCTCAAGGATCTAGATCTAGAAATACCATTTGGCCCAGCAATCCCATTACTGGATATATACCCAAAGGATTATAAATCATTCTGTTATAAAGACACATGCACTGGTATGTTTATTCCAACACTGTTCACAAGAGCAAAGACTTGGAACCAATCCAAATGCCCATCAGTGATAGACTGGATAAAGAAAATGTGGCACATATACACCATGGAATACTATGCAGCCATAAAAAAGGATGAGTTCATGTCCTTTGCAGGGACATGGATGAAACCAGAAACCATCATTCTCAGCAAACTAACATAAGAACAGAAAACCAAACACCGCATGTTCTCATTCACAAGTGGGAGCTGAACAATGAGAACTCATGGACACAGGGAAGGGAACAGCACACACAGGGGCTATGGGAGGAATAGCATTAGGAGAAATACTTAATGTAGATGATGAAGTGATGGATGCAGCAAACCATCATGGCATGTGTATAATTATGTAACAAGCCTGCACATTCTGCACGTGTATCCCAGAACTTAGAGTATAATAATAATAATAATAATAATAATAATAAAACCTTGGGGAAGTGTTATTCACCTGGATTATTATGTAAATGTGCCCTCTATAGTTGTGCAGTACGCAATCTACACATCTGTTTTTGGTGGCCCTGCATCTGTGCCTTTGTCAGGATGAAAAGAAGAGAAGTAACTATTCTAAAGCCTTTATGCTGAGTTGGAGTCATAACTCAACTTTGGGCTCACCAGCATAAAAAATGTCTTAAAAGTAAGTACAGTTTAGGATTGCATCTGTGGGCATGGAAATGGCACTGGACTAAGAATTCTGAGACTTTCGATCTTTTTCTCTTTTTGCCACCATCTTGGGAAGATTGAATAACTCACTTTCATTCTCTGGCCCTCAGTTTTACTATCTACAAAAATAAGGAGAATGGACTAGTTGTACTCAAAGGGCCCTCTGGGACCATTTTTTCCTTGGAGGCAGAAGAAGAGCGAAAGCTCTGAAGTGAGACCTGTGCTGGCCCACCAGTACTGTCATGACCTGCTGAGTGGCTGCTGCCATGCCCCACTAGTCCTCACCAACAGACTTTGGGTACCAACACTGACGGTTATACATGTACGAAGTGCTCAATGAGAGATGGAAGATGTTTCCCGGAGTCACTAAGCTAATAATGCATAGGGTTGTGTTTTCAATCCAAGAATTTAAATTCCAAAGCAGATGGTCATGGGCCCTATGATGTTGCTTCCTCCAGCTCCACCACCTGATGCTCAAATAGTTCAGCCTCCCCAGTCCGGTCTCCGTCTCCCTGCCTCAGAAACCATCATGTTCTATAAACTTGGAATCCCCTCTTTGCATTGCACACTGACCAGAGCCTCAGGGAGAAAGTTGGAACAATTGCAAGACTCACCACAGACATTTCTCTTTTTACGGGAATCACAGAGTTCCACTGCCTCATGTCCTATGTCTGAAAACATTTTAATATATATGTATAATCATACAAATATAATATTATTAACATATGAAAATAAATATTTTATGTATATATGTACATAGTGATGCATGATTTAATGATGGGGACACATTATGAGAAATGTATCAGTAGAAGATTTTGTCATTGTGAGAACATTGTAGAGTATACTAATGAAACCTAGATGGACTAGCTTACTACACACCCAGGCTATATGGAATAGTCTGTCACTCCTAGGCTACAGGTCTGTTCAACACATTACTGTACCAAATATTGTAGGTATTGCAACATAATGGTAAGTATTTGTGCAGCTAAACATAGAAAAGGTATAGTAATAATACATAATAAAAGAAAAAAAATAGTACACATGTGTGGGGCACTTACCATGAATGAAGCTTATGTAGGACTGGAAGTTGCTCTGGGTGTCAGTGAGTGAGGGGTGAGTGAATGTGAACGCCCAGGACATTACCATATGCTACTATAGACTTTGCAAACACAGTACACCTAGGCAACATTACATTTATTTATTTTCCTTTAATAATAAATGAACCATGACTTGCTACACAATCATTTACTCTATAAACTTTTACTTTCTTAAAACATTTTGACTCTTTTTAATAAAACTTAGCCTAAAACACATATTATGCAGCTGTACAAAAGTATTTTTTCTTTGTATCCTTATTCCATAAGCATTTTTATTTAATTTTATCAATTTGTAAACTTTCTATTGAAAACTAAGACACAAACATGCATATTAACCTTGGCTACATTTTCCTTAGGGGAGATGTTTCATTTGAAAGAGTTTCCAAAGTTCAAAAGAACCAGAGGAGGGAAGAAATGACAAAGAACTTACTGTCACACTCAGATATTTTGAGATCATTCAACCTCACCTCCAAGGAGAGAAAATGACCAAAATATTTAACATTGGCAGAGCCACACTGAGTTTTACTAGCTACAAATGGTAGCATTTTATTTCCAATCTGATCTGCAAGAAAAATATTCAGGTCGACAGCTGACTGAAGTAAGAGGAGGGCGTCCCCTTCAATTATATCTTCAATTGTATCTATGTTGGACAAAAATTTGTCTTTCGCCCTTAATTTATCTTCATGAGATGGAGCATTTAGGGAAATTATCTATAATCATAAGGGAAGATTGACTTACAAAAGCAAAAATAAAAAAAAAATCTCAGAGGAAAATATGTACTTAAAAGTTGCCAAAGGATACACATTATGTTGTTTATCTGTCCTTTGGACAATTAGTACATTCAAAGAAGGAGCTAATCTCCCAAATAAGACCTACATTCATAGCTCATTTTCAAAATGACGTTAACTAGAATCTCTTATTTACAACATCTCTCTGCTCTTTCTTGCTTCCAAACTTTAATAAAAACTAAAGATGCACTGAAGATACAACTCATAAAGAGATTCGGTGCAGTAGCTCATGTCCAGAGAACGAAGGAGAAAACAAAGGCATTTGCATTGCAGATCCCATTTATACAATACAATGCACAGGAGTTTAATTCTGCTGTAGGGTGTCCGCAGTTCTAACCAGCAAGTGGGGATTTCCAGCTTGTGCATGCCTTCTGGAAATTGTCATTGAAAGATAAAATAAATTGTATTTTAATGTGGGGACTTACAAAGCCATCTTCATCTTGGCTGCTAGCTACTGTTGGAAAATGTTTCCCAGGGCAAATTTGGCTTCACCAATTGCACAGAAAATCTTATGGGAAACATGGATGAAAACTCACAGCTATAGTGCATGGTAAATGATACTGAATTGTTGATATCATCACACCAGTACACAATTCCAAAATAGAAATATAAGAGAGTAATGTACCTTTTACTTCTATAAAAATTCCTCACCTTCCAGACAGCTATTTCATCAGCCATTGTAGTTAGAGGACTTCCACTGAAAAATGGCATGAGCATGGAATGAAAGCAAAAACGTTCATCCTTTTGAAGGGAAAATACAGTGGAGAGAAAAACAAGTATAGTAAGACTCTATACCCAGCTCATGTGACGTTGTACAAGTCATCATGTGTCTCTGTGGTTTCATATGTAAAGTTCCTGCCACACTGTGGTTGGCAGAATAAAGGACCCCCAAAGTGGTCCCCAACATACTCCCTGGAACCTGTGAATATGTTAGGTTACACAGCAGAGGAGAACTAAGATTGCCAATAAAATTAACATTGCTAATCAGCTGACATTGAGATGGGAGATTATTGTGGATAATCTTGGTGGACCCAGTGTAACACAAGGGTCCTTAAAAGTGGAAAAAGGAGGCAGAAGAGGAGGTTAAAGTGATATGATGTGAGAAGGACCTGAGCCACTGGGGCTGGCTTTGAAGATGGAGGAAGGCACTACAAGCCAAAGAATGTAGGCAGCCTCTAGAAGGTGAAAAGATATGGAAAATGGAAAGGCCCTGAAGAGCCTCCAAAGAAAAGATGACCCTGCCAACACTGACTTTAGTCCAGTAGGGGCCATATTGAACTTCTGTCCTATAGGCCACACAATAATAAACTTGTGTTGTTACAAGTCACTAGGTTAGTGGTAATGTCTTACAGCCAAATAGGAAATTACCAACCTCATCTACACAAATCAAAAGAGTTTCTGTAACACAGAAAACCATGTACATGAAAGCGCTCTGAAGAGTAGAAAGTATTGAGTAAGCGAAATTTTCTTCATATTGCTGCAAATCAATATTCACTACTGACTGACACATTAGACAATACATAAATACCTTTTGACTTAATGTATAATGACGGTGAGGTATTTTATGGTAGAAAAGAGGACATCATTTGCAACTATGAACAATTATAAATGATGTGAATTTGTCAGCATTCCTACAGTTTCAAGTGACAGAACCCCAAATTAAAGTTTAAATCAAAAATACCAAAAGGAAAAGCCCTGGCTCATGTACTAAAATGTGTGTGCATTTGTTTATAAAACTACATTTGTGGTTAAAAACTTCTTCCCTGAAGAAAACTTAAGGACCAGATAGTTTCATTGACGTATTTTGCCAAACATTTCAGAAATAAACAAGACTGATTGTAGATAAATATTTCAAAAAATAGAAGAAAGGGGTAGTTTTCAATTCTTTTTTTTTTTAAATGGAGTCTCACCCGTCACCCAGGCTGAATTGCAAAGGCGAGATCTTGGCTTACTGCAAGCTCCACCTCCTGGCTTCTAGCAATTCACCTGCTTCAGCCTCCCAAGTAGCTGGGATTACAGGCATGAACCACCACGCCTAATTTTTTTAAATTTTGTATTTTTAATAGAGGTGGGGTTTCACCATATTGGCCGGGCTGGTCTCAAACTTCTGACCTCATGATCTGCCCTCCTTGGCCTCCCAGAGTGCTGGGATTGCAGGCGTGAGCCACAGCCCCTGGCCTTCAGTTCTTTTTACGAAGCCAGAACATGGATTAAAACCCCAAGGCTATTAGTAATATTAATTTTTAGTGTCACAGTTGTATTGTCTGTAAAATGGGAGTAATAATTACTACCTACCTCAGTGAAGTGCCATACGGACCAAAAACTATTTAGCAGTAGGCACTGCGTTCAGCACATGCTGAGTCCCGAATGCATGTGTGCCTCTGGGTCTACCAAAAATACAGTGGGAGGAAAGAAAAAAACAAAACAAAACAAAAAACAGAAGCCAGGCCACCAAATATTTAGTTTCATCCTTCAACTTAACAAAATGATTAAATTAGATACTTTTTAAACCAAAAGGCTAATTTGAAATTTTAATTATATTCAAGGAAAGATCCCTGTGGTTTAATTATAATATGTGAAGGAGTGTGAGAAAAAGTTAATAGCTTTGTAATTATAACAATTTTCCATTGAAAAAATATGGTTCTCATTTATTATGTTGTCAAGGGATTATCAAGCTAGTTGCTTTATGGCCTTCATTCACAGATCACAAATAAATTAGTGTGAATGTGTTGTACAGCATTAACTTAAATTACCCGTTTTTACGTTGAAGCAATTAAACTCATTTACTTTTAATGAGAGTTGTTAATAAACCCATTTATCAGAAATTTGACTTTATTAATCTTAAATAGTAGATTTTCTGAATAACCTAAGGAAGATTTCACCTCATATATGCACATCAGGTTTCCCTCGTCAGCAACATACACAATAAGAAAGAGAAGCAACAACAATATCCAAATTTATGGTCAGGTTGTCTTTAATTTAGCAAATTCATGTTTTAAAATAGTAAGAATGGTGACTAATCACACGATGAGCAAATCATATAACATCCTTCATTCCTCTTTCAGGTCACGTGTTTTTTTCTTTTTTCTCACGTTTCCAGCCATCATTGACTGAAATGTTGTTATGCAATGCATGACTAATTATGTCCCACTAAATCCAAATTAAATAGCTTTTAACTTCCCGTTGGTCAGTTTCCCTAAATTATCACAGCCACTTGAATGCCACTCAACATGAGGTCGAATGCGACAGAGGAGAAAGTGGAAGTGGAAAGGAACAGAGATCTCAAACAGTTGACGTTAAAATGTGTTACTTTTGCTACTTGTACAAAAATATGACCATGTATACGTGTTGTTAGGGCCCTTCCCAGTGCATTTCTGCGTAGAAAGTATTTGAGGGGAGGCATGAATAATAACGTGAGCCAGACATATAAGGTTCTGAATATAGAGCATGGATATAATTATGTTATCATAGTATTATGTATAATGGTTGATCTTACGCCCGCTTTTTTGTATGAAGGAAAAAGGCACAGTAGTCGACCCTCAGGAAATAGGAACTAAAAATTAAAATGTGTATGAATATGTAAATAAATGAATTAATCAACCAACCAACCAACCAAGTACCCAAGGTTAGAAGGCTGGGCACTTTGTTGATTGATAGATTAGATTAGGTTAGATAGATGCTCAACCAAGATGAGAAGGAATAGCCCTTCCTAACGTGTACACACATGTTCCACACATTTTTCTGATGTCTTCCAAAGACCAGGCGGGCACCAGCCTGGGTCAATCAATGGGGCGAGCCACTTGTTGCTCCTGTGGTGCCAGCACAGTTTTACAGAACATGGACTGGCAAGCAGAAAAGGCGCTTCAATGAGCAACAAAGTCTGAAATGATGGAGAAAAGATTTTGTGTTCTGGTACATTTCATATTCAGGCCTGACTAAAACTAGAAAGTAAATTTTATTCCTTAAATTCCATCCATTTTCTTAGCGATTACTGGTCATTAGCAGGAAGGCAAGAAACAAGAATCTACAAGAAGATTCCTTTGGTTGGAAGGATTTTCTTATTTTACTATTGTCAACCAACTGGTGACGCTAAGTAGCTGAGAGTGGTGGGTATTGTCAGAGCAGGAATGATTAATCAAGAAAGAAGCATTTAGGAGGAAAGCTCAGCCTAGACTAAAACAAGAAAACAAAACCCATGAGAATTGGATAACCTAGGATATTACTGGCCTTCTGGGAGAAACAAGACATAACTTTGAAATTTATCATGTAGAAATCACTGAGTTTTATTGCTGGACAGCACTTTACGACATCAATAGGCTCCCAACCCAGAATTCTGCCTTAGTGGTTCCTCTTACCTGGAATGGTCTTCCCAAATTTCTGAAGCTGACTCTTTCTTATTATTCAAATTTCTGCTAATAGGTCACTATCCTTGAGAAGCTTTCCCTGACCATCCTCCTTGCAGTAGGCATTCTCAAGGATACCTTAATTAAATTATCCAATTTCCTTTAGCTTAAATATAAATATATATATATATATACACACACATACATATATATATACACACACACACACGCACACACACACACACACACACACACACACACACACACACACACATATATATATATATATATATATACACACATATATATACTTAGCTTGAACTATCTCAGGCACATAGTTACCAGGGTCTTGTCTGTCTTTTCTCCTAGAAGGTAAGCTGCTGGAAATCGGGAGCTCTGTCTAGTCCCGTTTACAACTCTATTCCTACTGCCTAGGAAAGAGCCTGGAACCCTTACGCAAATATTTGTTGAAACACAAATGAACTAGATATGTTTTCCATGAGGAGACTGGGGCTCAGCAAAGCATCTGGACCAGGGTCATGTAGATGACTTGTGGCAGAGCTTGGATACAAAATGGGACACTCAACCATTTGCGTATTCAGGTTTGTAGGCTCTTGATGAAAAATCTAACATTTGTATTCTCAATGCTTGGTAATAACCTGAATGCTGACGATGCGGAGATACAGTGAGATGTCAAAAATGCAGTTTTTATGCACTCTCAAGTCTTGCCACCTGGGAAGAAATTAACAGTGAGTATTTTCTGAAGCACTAACATTTCACCTCCACAAGAGAGTTTGAGAAATTTTCTCTCCCACAACTGACATTAGCAATTTAGAAAATGATTTAAAGCAAAAGGGCATTTCACAATATTGCCAATAACACTTAGCAAATCTCATTAATGAGATACTCTGATGTGGAAATCACTACAATTCTATTTCACAGCAAAATACTGTAATTAAGCCATTGTGTGTCTGTGTTATTTAGCAAATGAATAATTACAGGATGCTCTGGAGACTTTCTGCTGCTTTGGAGCATCAGGCTAATGCCCTTGCAGTCTTGACTGGAACTCACTTTAGTGAGCAATATATTCTGAGCCATGCTCAGGGCAATTGACTGGTTTATATAAAGAGACATTGGAACAACAGCCAAAGTATTCAGTGTGCTGCAGGCCAGAAAGCACCAAGGATGACTGATATGTACTGATATGTCTGTAGTAGGACAGAACCTAAACTGCATTTCATTGTGAAAAACAGAGAGTTCTTAATTCACCAGTAGTAAGTAAGTATCTTGTAAGAATGTACCAGGCTCTGCACTAGAAATACGAGGTTGACGCAGCTCCTGATACCCATAGACCCATTGTCTCTTTGAAGGCATTGACAAAGAAATCATACAATCAAATTACAACAATGATAATATCACCATCTTTGCTATGTCTACCTTCTGCTCTTGTCCCAATCCCAAACGACTTTACCAAGGAGACATTTAACATTCAGGACCCAGAATTCTGTCCAAGAAAGAAGTGGATTACAGCAGAGAGAGAATGATGTATGTAATTTAATTTTAAAAATATGGCTTCAGTAGATCAACACTTGGTCAATGAGACACTGGAAGAACAAACATGCTAAAAAGTGGCATGCTATAGAGTACGTGTGCTCCTACAACCTCTGATGCTTTGAGCCAAGATAGAGTTGACACTTTACCAAGTGTAACAGGAGGTCTAGTTCTGTTTGAGCTGCAGTCAGCAATGCGTTACCCAAGCTTGAAACACCATCCTTCCACGAATGTTGTTACATTACACATTCATGTCTAAAGTAGTAATTAGGTGGGGATCCCTGTGAGGTCTAGCTAGCTTCACAGACGCCCTCAGTGGGCCCCCAGGGATCCCAGCCTTCTGGTAGACACACCCAAGTATGGACCCTCTTATATTAGACTGTAGTTAGTCTGTGATCAATATCATACAGCACACGTGGTTGTCTGTCACCTCTGAGATTATGTTATAAAAGACTGACTGAAAGAGTCTTGGAGCCCCCTCATTCCTTCTCTCTCTCTCTCTCTCTCTCTCTCACACACACACACACACATATCTCCCTCAAGAAAAAATCTACATTGTGAGCAGCCTGACAGAGAGGTCCAATAGTGAGAAATGGAGAATGGAGGCTTCCTCCACCAGCTACATGAGTGAATGGGCAAGTGGATCCTGCAGCCGAAGTTGAAGTTGAGCCTTTGGATGCCACTACCCTGAAAACATTTTGAATGCAACATTATGAGAGACCTTGAGCCAAAACCATCCAGCCCATCCCCTGCTAGACCCCACACACAGACGGTCTTAGATAATGAAGGTTTGCTGTTTAAACCTCTAAGTTTTAGAGTAAGATACTATACCAAATATAGAACTCATGCAATGTCCTTCTTCAAAAGGGAGTTGTATAAAACATCCTGTGTCCAAACTTATTTAAACATGAGCCCATTGGATACAGAACATTTCATGGACTAGTATTCCACAAAACCCACTATGCCTCAAGCATTTACTAATTCTGAAAACTCAGCTAAAATTGAGTAATGGCTAGTTCTCACTTGCCTCCAATTCTAGAGAAAACACAAAATAGGTTAGTTAAAAAGAAGAAGAAGAAAAGAAGATGGCTTTGGTTGTCAAGTGAGAGTCCAAGTGTCAAAGCTCATGTTGGTGACTTATTCATTACTATAGGACCCTTCAATCTCAAGTGACAGGAGCTATTTTACAGACACAGGATCTTAAATCCCAACTAAAGGAATAATGTCTGCAGTTTCCTCATTCCTCCAGAGTCTGAGAAGATACCCCATAAAAATGTAGCTGCAGGTTGAAGCATGGATCACCCTCTAGGAAGATTGCCTTGCCTGTGACATACCAACACCTAAGGATAGGGAGGCTGAATTAAGTTGTGTGCTCAGGGACTCTCTGGTTTCATAAAAGAAATTGCTTCTGCTTATGAGGATCGTTTTGTACCCTTAGCCTCAAGTTGAACTTCTCTTTCAGACTCCACAGAAAAATGGGCCAAAAGAAAGAAAATAGAGCTTGGGCGTTTCTTATTTCACTCTTCCGTGTTGGAGTGGTGCTGACAGGTCACGGATGTTGCACCAGGATGATGCTTCTTGGGTGGTGATTCTTGGAACCCATGATCCAGTTCCTGGCCTGAAAGTTCTACTTTGCGCACAGCTAGACACAGAGAGTTTTAAATAACCTGAATGAATCTTATGAGATAGAAGTAAATGCCTTTCCAGGGACACAGCACACCAAGATGACTTTAAATTCCATCTACAAGCTGCTGACTTCCACATTGACCTTTGCCTTGAACTCTGAACTTTTACATATCCAACAGCCTATTAACATTTCTGATTGGATGTCTGATTGATGTCTCACACAAAAATTACCCAAAATTGAACTCTTGATGTTCTCCCCTAAACCAGTTACTCCCCATTCCTTTTTCATTAAATGAAACCCGGCTTCTTCAAGTCACTCTCATCAAACCTATAGGGTCATTGTCAAAGCCTTCTCCCTCCGCATCCCACACACAGTCCATCAGTGGCCCCTCTCAGTTCTGTGTTCACCTGCATCTTCAGTCTGACCATGCCTCCTTACCTGTGCTACAGACACACCCATCCTGGTGGGCAAGAGTCTCCCTGAAGCTGCCTCCCCCTCCTCCTCCTGTTCTTCACACAGCAGCCAAGTGCTTTACACAAACAGAAACTGGATGTCAAATGCTTCGAAGCTCTGCAGTAGCTTCCAATATTACTTGGAATAAAATCCAAAGGACTTTCAAAGCCTACAAAGTCATGCAAATTGTAGGCCTCAGCTACCTCCACAACCTAGCCCCACATTGCTCCTTCACTCACTCCACGCTAAGCCCAGCCCCGGTGCAAAACCCTGGCCACACCTGGACCAGCTGCTTCGGGGGTTCTGGGGAGACTCTCTCCTCCTACGTCTCTCCACAGCTCCTCCCCACACTACCTTTGGGGCTCTGCTCTTCAGCGAAGCCCTCCGTGACCACTGTGTCTGAAGGACCCCTGTTTACTATGTCCCTTTAACTGCTTCATTTTTCTTATAACTTTTTAGCATTTATCACAACCTGATATGGAATTATATATTTTTCAATAGTTACATTATTGTTTTGAGGATGTCATAGAAAGTATTACAAAGTTGATGTCTTAAAACAACATGAAATTATTCTGTCACCATCCTGAAGGCCAGAAGTTGGAAATCAAGGTGTTGGCAGCGTTGGTCCCATATGGCAGCTGTGAAGCTGCTTTCCTGGCCTCTGGTAATGACTGGTCATTTTGGGAGCTCGTTGGCTTGTAAATGCCTCACTCCATTCTGCCTCCATATTTGACAGCATTCTCTGTGCACGTCTGTGTCTCTTTGTGATTGTCTTCTTATAAGAACACCAGTCAGATTAGATTAGGGGCCCCTGTTACACCACCTATATTATTAATTTAACTAATTAATGACCTCCTATTGATTTAACTAATTACACCTTCAATGACTGTACTTCCAAATAAGTCCATATTTCCAAATAAGGCCATAGAGATATATTAGGACTTTATCTCTTTGGGGAAATACAATTCAACCATTAACAGTAGATGTTTATTTCCTTCCATCCAAATATAAGCTCTGGAAGACCAATGAAGGACTCATTGGCTTTCTTCTCATTTGACTTACCAGACCCCAAAGTAGCACTCAGGAGGTGGATGGCACTTAATAAATACTTGCTGAACTGAAGCGCAGGATGCCTAATTCAGAGACAACCTTAACAAAGACCCAGCTCAAGCTCAGCTGGTTTCTGTGCTGTCCAGGCCTTCAGCCTACCAACCTGACACCATCTTCCCTGTGAGTCCTTGCACCTGCTCTTCCCTCTGCTTAGAAACTCTTCCCCAGGTCACTGTGTGGCTGGCTTGTGCTCATTTCTCTCACCTCAGAGTCAACAACACTTCCCCAAACAAGCCTTCTCTGCCTATCCAATCTCTTGTAGCCCTCGCCCCAGATTCCATCATATAATCTATTTTATACCCTCTCCATACCACATCTGAGCTGTACTTTTATGCTTATCAATGGCTGGAAATTCAAAACCACCATCATATGGTGGTTATAGCTATGATCTGACATGCAAACGGGTACAACAGAAGAAAACAGGAAGTCGGCTGCCAACCAGATCATTATCGATTGTACATTACGTACCCATTTATTCATTAATTTATTTAATAATTACTTAGTGAATACCAGCTGCATCCAGACTTTGGTCCAGACACTGGCCTTCGTGTTAAAATAAACTGGTGCAGCCTCTGTCCTCCGGGTACTCATCAAGCAGAAGGGATTAGTATGAGAAGTGAAGGTCGGAAGACAGAAAGACACCTTTGGTCAGGGAAGGTTGTGCAGCTCTCCTAACATAGCCTGGAAATTGCACGAATGGCCTTTCTTCACGGGCAACTGGCAAAGTCCACAATCAATCTATGTGAGTGGCACTGTGTGTGTATCTATGAATGTGGGGCATGACAGGTTAGCCATGTAATTCCATAAAATAAAATGAAGCATTCTTTCCAAAAGACAAAGAATATTTCTTCCTAAAGTGATGGTACTTGGTTAAGGCCAGTTAACTTAAATATTTTCTTTACAAATCATGAAGAGTTCCTTGCATGAAATTATGGAGAAGGGAGAAAGACGGGGGTAGCACTCAAAGTCTCAATCCTTTTCTTTTTCAAAGATGTTTACTTTATCTGGGGTACATCTTTAATGTCTTTTTTAAATAGTTTATCAGTGACTTGGTAACAGATACGTAGGCATAACAAGAAAATAATTTAATAGACAGGTAGGTTGTTAGGGGGCAGTTAGGAAAAACAGTGACATAACAGTCTCATGGTCATTTCCATTAGCATCAACTGTTAATGAGGAGCCTTTAAATATACATATATAATTGCACTTTAGGTTCTGGGGTACAGGTGCAGAACATGGGAGATTGTTGCATAGGTACATACATGGCAACGTGGTTTGCTGCCTCTATCCCCCCGTCACCTGTATCTGGCATTTTTCCCCATGTTATCCCTCCCCAACGCCCTTAACCCTACTGTCCCTCCCCTATGCCCCCCCAACAAACCCCAGTGTGTGATGCTGCCCTCCCTGTGTCCATGTGTTCTCATTGTTCAACACCCGCCTATGAGTGAGAATATGCGGTGCTTGATTTTTGTTCTTGTGACAGTTTGCTGAGAATGATCATTTCCAGATTCATCCATGTTCCTACAAAGGACATGAATTCATCGTTTTTATGGCTGCATAGTATTCCATGGTGTATATGTGCCACATTTTCCTTGTCCAGTCTATCATAGATGGGCTTTTGGGTTGGTTCCAGGTCTTTGCTATTGTAAACAGTGCCACAATGAGCATGCATGTGTATGTGTCTTTATAATAGAACAATTTGTAATCCTTTGAATATATACATGGTAATGGGATTGTTGGGTCAAATGGAATTTCTATTTCTAGGTCCTTGAGGAATCAACACACTGTCTTCCACAATGGCTGAACTAATTTACACTCCCACCAACAATGTAAAAGTGTTCCTGTTTCTCCACATCCTCTCCAGCATCTGTTGCCTCTAGATTTTTTAATGATTGCCATTCTAACTGGCATGAGATGGTATCTCAATGTGGTTTTGATTTGCACATCTAATGACCAGTGTTGATGATCATTTTTTCATATGTTTGCAATTTTCCCTGGGTTAATTTGATCAAGTACCTTTCAAAAATTAGGTGTAAACATTTGAGCTTAAAATCACTATACTGGCAGATCTTTAGGCAGAAAGCCTCTAACTTCCTCTGGCTCAAGTTCTATCACTCAGAGGAGCTAGATCCTCAATTAGAGATAAGAATCTGTACTCAGGAAGAAAAGTCATATCTGTATGGAAAGTACACTCGAAGTTTGCAGGAGTAAACAGATCATCAAAATTTTTGATTAAACAAAAGTCGGTGGCAACACATAAAATTTATTGTGGTGTGGTCTTCTTTTTTTTTTTTTTTGAGACGGAGTTTCACTCTTGTTACCCAGGCTGGAGTGCAATGGCGCGATCTCGGCTCACCGCAACCTCCGCCTCCCGGGTTCAGGCAATTCTCCTGCCCCAGCCTCCTGAGTCGCTGGGATTACAGGCATGCGCCACCATGCCCAGCTAATTTTTTGTATTTTTAGTAGAGACGGGGTTTCACCATGTTGACCAGGGAATCTGGTGTTTTGATGATAAGGCTGGGTCCCCACAGGTCTCATACTGCTTAGTTTAAACTCGGAAGCTTTGGAAACTGTCAGAAACCTACCCAAGGCCTGGGCTTTGGCAGAGTTTCTATTTGACACCATCCGTTTCTCTGTTTGAAGAACTGAAGATGCTATGAAAAGAGTATCAAGTTTAAATAAATATTGAATGTTGAATATGTATCAAGTTCCTTCTTGATACATACCCAGGGCTCCAAGTGCTGTTCTGGAACTATGAAATCAGGTTCACATCCAGCTTGGCCTTCTATAACTTTCATAATTCCCAGCCTCGCCATCTAATAGAGCTGATACTGTTATTGTCTTCACTGTGGCTTTGGTTTTGGTTCAGTCTTTGCTGTGTTTCTTTCCTTCCTTCCTTCCTGCCTTCCTTCCTTCCTTCCTTCCTTCCTTCCTTCCTTCCTTCCTTCCTTTCTTTTTTTCTTTCTTTCTTTCTTCTTTCTTCTTTTCTTTCTTAGAATAAAAGGGAATCATATATAGTAGCAGTTGGCAAACTATGGCCCATGGGCCAAATCCAGCATGCTACCTGTTTTGATAAGTAAAGTTGGAACACAGCCATGCCTATTTGTTTATCTGGTTGACTGTCTCCTTTCACACCACAACACCCAAGCTGATTAGTTGCAACAGACACTGTCTCACCAGCTAATCTTAAAATACCTACTTTCTGGCCCTTTCTAGAAAACCTTTACCAACCCCTGATATATTACATAGGGCCACCAGCAATTGATGTAAGGAGCACATGTCACTCTGCTAAAAATGGTACCATTATCTCATGCCCCTGGATGGGAGAGAATGCAGCACTAAAGACTTCTGCATGTCTTCCTGACAACTTGTTGAAATGCGACTCAGCAGTCACACAGAAAACTAAGCCCAAAACGTAGCGCACCCTCAACCATCCACAACCTTCATAAGATCTGCCTTTGAGATGCTTCTCTTAATCCCTTACTGCTATAGACTGAATGGTTATTTCTCCAAAAAGTTTATATGTTGAAACCTAATCACCAATACACTAGATGTTACTAGGAAGTGGGGCCTTTGTAGCACCATTCAGGACATAGGCATGGGCAAGGATTCCATGACTAAAGCACCAAAAGGAATTGCCACAAAAGCAAAAATTGACAAAGGGGATTTAATTAAACTAAAGAGCTTCTGAGCAGCAAAATAAACTACCAACAGAATAAACAGACAGTCACAGAATGGGAGAAAAATTTTGCAAACTATGCAATCTGACAAAAATCTAACATCCAGCATCTGTAAGGAACTTAAACACATTTATAAGAGAAAGAAATGAAACAATCCCATAAAAGAGTGGGCAAAGGACATGAAGAGATACTTTTCTAAAGAAGAGATACATGCAACCAACAATTATATGAATAAAAAGTTCAACATCACTGATCATTAGAGAAATGCAAATCAAAACCACAATAAGACACCATTTCACACGAATCAGAAGGGCTACTATTGAAAAGTCAAAAAATAACAATTACTGGCAAGGTCGTAAAGAAAAAGGAACACTTACAAACTGCTGATGGAAGTATAAATTAGTTCAGCCATTGTGGAAGACAATGTGACAATTCCTCAAAGACCTAAAGAGAGAATACCATTCAATCCAGCAATCTCATTACTGGGTATATACCGAAATATAAACTATTCTATTATAAATACACATACATGCATATATCCATTGCAACACTATTCACAATAGCAAAGACATGGAATAAACCTAAATGTCCATCAATGATAGACTGGATGGAAAAAAATGTGGTACACATACACCATAGAGTACTATGCAGTCATAAAAAAGAACAAGATCATGTCCTTTGCAGGGACATCAGTGGAGCTAGAGGCCATTATCCATAGCAAACTAACACAGAAACATAAAACCAAATACTGCATGTTCTCACTTACAAGTGGGAGCTAAATAATGAGAATACATGGACACTGAGAGGGGAACAACACACATAGGGCCTTTAAGAGGGCAGAGGGTGAAAGGAGGGATAGGATCAGGGAAAACAATTAATGGGCACAAGGCTTAATACCTGGGTGATGAAATAATCTGCACAACAAATCCCCACGATGCAAGTATACATATGTAACAAACCTGCACTTGTACCTCAGAACATAAAAGTTGAAAAACAAAAGAAAGACAGAAAATGGGAATTGATTGGGTTGTATGGGCAGAGCCCTCATGAATATCATTTCTGCCCTTGTATAAAAGACCACAGAAGTTTCCCTCATTCATTCCAACATGGAAGGACACACACACTGGGGACCTTCTCTTCATCTTTTTGCACAAAGATGGCCAACTAAGGACCAGGAAGTAAACACTCAATTATAAAGATGCTGACTTAGCCTGTGCTTTGACTTTGGACTTCCCAACCTCCAGAACCATGAGAAATGTATTTCTGTTGCTTATAAGCCACGCAGTTTATGAAATTCTGTTATAGTATCCGAAATAGACTAAGACACACACCACCACCATTAAAAATGGAAATGAGAGAGGTTCAGCATTCACTAAGGATGGGTCAAATTGGTACCAAAGATAGGATCCAGCATAATTACATAGAAGATCATACTCACTGGGGTAATTAAAATCAACATCTGAAAAGTTTACATTGACAAAATTTTTCTGTGAAGATAAGAGAGAGAAAAAGTCATAAATCAGTGCTTTGTAATATTTTCTTTGGGCTCAACTCTACCACAGGTATGCAATTAACAATGACTCGGGCCAGAAATTAAAGGTAGTTGGGTGCGAGAGTGGGGCAAGCAGGGCAGAGTTCTCAGCAGCACATCAGAAAGTCCACTGGAAGGGGAACAAGAGCAAATGCAGAATAAGCCAGCCAAGAAAGTCCATACTGCCCCATTCCATTGCCTCCTTCTCCATAGTTTGAAGGGGATTCCTAACTTACAGAAAATTATGGCTAGTTTGATCACAAAAAAAAAAAGGCAGTGATCTTCTAAGGCAATAATAAAACTAAAGATAAGAACATATTTTTAAAAACCTTAGCAATTTTAACAAAATAAGATAAAGGTTAAAATCCAATGCTGTTAAATCTCCTCAGAAGCTAAATAAATGCAAATAATAAAAGATTGCATTTGCTTGTGTTTTATTTGCTTAGGTTATGTAATTATGCTTGTCTCAGTATCTTAGTTTTACTAACACTGTTTTGTTTTTTTTTTTTGGCATATTGTTAAATGTTTAATTGCACAAAAAGCAATGCATCTCAAACTAACCAACAATGTGTCTATCTGCCTCGAAATTGCTTAGAATATTTTCTGAATCAATTAATGTATGCAAATTAATATATGCAAATAGGCACTTTGGAAAGATTTCTTGCAGACATCCAAACACGGAAACACCCCTCATGAGAATTTGACTCTGCTCTTAAACTTATCTTGATTTGGGATTATAACAGAAAGAAATGTGTTGTCTTTTTAAGAAATCTGGGCCAAGTGTGGTGGCTCATGCCTGTAATCCCAGTGCTTTGGGAGGCCAATACAGGAGGATACCTTGAGGCCAGGAGTTCGAGACCAGCCTAGGCAAGAGGGTGAGACCTCATCTCTAAAAAAAAATTAAATAATTTGCAACACATGGTGGCACACACCTATAATTCCAGATACTCAGGAGGCTGAAGCAACAGAATTCCTTGTGCCCAGGAGTTCGAGGCTGCAGTGAGCTATGATCATGCCACTGTACTCCAGCCAAGTAAGACACATCTCTTAAAAATTAAAAAAAGGCCGGGCGTGGTGGCTCACACTTGTAATCCCAGCACTTTGGGAGGCCGAGGCGGGTGGATCATGAGGTCAAGAGATCGAGACCATCCTGGTCAACATGGTGAAACCCCGTCTCTACTAAAAATACAAAAATTAGCTAGGCATGGTGACGCACGCCTGTAGTCCCAGCTACTCAGGAGGCTGAGGCAGGAGAATTGCTTGAACCCAGGAGGCGGAGGTTGCGGTGAGCCGAGATCGCGCCATTGCACTCCAGCCTGGGTAACAAGAGCGAAACTCCGTCTCAAAAAAAAAAAAAAAATTAAAATTTGCACTAGGGTTTTGATATTCCTCCATACTATACAGAAGCACAAACTTTTCTTTCTATGGTGGACCACTGAGCCTTTCATTCAATTTCAATTTTTAGTTCAAGGCATGCTCTATAGAATAGTTTCTAGTCACATAAGAAGATATAGTTTATTTTCTCTGGAAATTGGGTTACAAGGACTCAGATATAAATCATTCAAGGAACAAGGCCCTGTCCATGTTATCTGGTGACGTGAGATTGCCAGATGACAAATCCATTACGTGTCTTGCATTTCCTTTGGCCTGGTATTACCTGTCAAAACACTGTCAACCTTGCTTGATTTTTCCTAATCTCTCCTCCTTTGGCAGCATTCGTCTTTATTGAATGGCTTATATCTTCATCATTCAAAATTCATCATGGTGAGCGTTCATCAAAATATGTTTTTTCTATATTTTTAATGAAATTCAAGTTTTTACTTACAAATTTTTTTAAATTGGTGAGCTTTTTCCCTTAGAACTGTTTTAGATTTACAGAAAAAAAAAAAGGAAAGTGCAGAGAGTTCCCATATACTATAACCCTTACAATACTTTTAAACAGTACAGGCATACCTCAGAAATATTGTGGGTTCAGTTCCAGACCACCACTATAAAGTGAAAAGCCCAATAAAGTGAGTCACACAAACATTTTAGCTTCCCAGTTCATATGAAAGTCATATTTACACTATATCATAGTCTATTGAGTGCAATAGCATTATGTCTGATAAAGCAATGTACATATCTTAGTTTTAAAATATCTTACTGCTTTAAAAAATGCTCACGATTATCTAAGACTTCAATGAGTTGTAATATTTTTGCTGGTGAAGAGCCTTGCTTCCATGGTGCTGCCTTCTGACTGATCATGATGGTAATTACTGAAGGTTGGGTGGTGAAGGTCATTTCTTAAAGATAAGACAACAATGAAGTTTGCTTCGGAGATTGACTTTTTTTCAATTTATTATGAGGTTGCAGCAATGCAGTCACATATTTGGATGCCACTTTTAATTCTAATTGTCTTGCTGTTTCCACCATATCTGGAGTTATTTCCTCCACTTAACCCCCTCAAAGGCATCCATGAGGGTTGAAATCAACACTATGAACCCAAACTGTGACTCCTGAGTTTGCAGAGTTAGAGAATCCCACTTGGACTCCTGCAGCGCCATTCCAGGACCCGTGAGACTATGGTAACTGGAGTAGCACCCACTCCAGCTCCTGTCCCTGTCAGTATCCACAGCCCACCTAGAACCCCTCCCCTACTCTTTGCCCAAGTCCTTCAACTGGGGGCTGATCCCTACTTCTGGTTCAGGGCTGGCTACAGTGATTGGCTCCGGATGGGTACGTGATCCCAGTTATGCCAAACAGCCTGTGATGAGCAACCCAGGACTTGTGCTGAACCTACCTGGGGACAGCAACTTTCTCCCAGAAGTGACCAAGTCAGCAGATGTTTGCTGGGAGCTATTGGCAATCTTCCTGATTCCAGGAGAAAAGAGCCTTCCTGGGAAAAATCAAGACAGGGAGACAAGTTGCTAAGCATTCTGCTTGAGGACATGGACCCCACATTCCTGGTACCAGTCCACCTTGGAGCTTTTCCTTCTGCATGAGGAACATAAGCCATCTTTTATGTTGGATTTTATTAGTATAATATCAGATAAGCACCCCAGCAAACAAGAGGAAGTATTCCACCTTGAAACACAAATTCCCCTTTACAAAGTTAGGAAGAAAACCAGTCAAACTCCAATCCTCTTAGAATCAACTCTGCAGAGTGTGACAGGTGATGCTGGCTGCCCATTCTCTCACCTGTGTGCCAGGGAAGAAAAGCTGGTCTCCAATGCAGAGCCAGATGAGGCCAGGCACCATTCTCCAGGGAGAGGTATGAGATTTATTGCTCACCAGTGGGATCTAAGGGAAGCCTGCTGGGAGTATTGTGGGAAAGATTTTATTTCATGGCTAAAGTGAATGTGTGAGGACAATGTCCTCTCTTGCTGATAGGCCTGTGTAAAATTGGTGATGCCTGGAGGAGCTGCACCCATCTTGAAATCGAGATACGGTCAGCCTCTAAATGTGGTTGAGTGGAAAAAGAGAGAGCCTCTGGGTGACATTGTTGTGCTGCTGAATTTACCAACCGTGGAATTACCTGCCTCTGCACTTCGTATAAAAGGTAACAATTCCCTATTGTTTCAGCCACTGTTAAAGAGGTGTTCTGTCAACAGGAGAGCTGTCCCTGAGTAGTTGTAACTCCAGCTCTGAAAGTTTTCAGCAGCAGATAGAGACTTCCAGAAGTACCACAGGCTAAATGAGGTTTCAGACTTAAAGGCATAGCTGTAATGGATACAGACCTAGATATGGAACTTGGGATAGGAGGCATGGGATTGCTTGATCAATTTCCCCTCTGAAATGAAACTTCAAAAGGATACAAAATTACAGACAGATAGAAGGAAAGTGTTCTAGTGCTCTAAGCCACAGTAGGATGACTACAGATAAGAAAACGTTACATCGTTTCAAATGACTAGAAGGGGCACAAAAGACAAATGTTTGAGACTATGATATGTTGATTACCCCCATTTGATCACTGTACATTATGTGTATTAAAACATCACTATGTAATCGTAAGTACAATTATTATTTGTCGATTAAAATATATAGATTTTTTTTAAAACTTCAAACAGCGGCAGAAGTTCTAAATGAGGTTTTCTCTAACCTTCCAAAAATGTAGCAACCCTACAGAACACCACTGAAAAAGGAGAGCTCTAGCCATTGAGCAGTCCTTTATCCTTTCTCTCAATCACTCATTCCATCATTCATTCACACAATGGACATTTATTAAGCATCTATGTTCTTTTTAACACTGTGAACTTAAAAAATAATTTATGGTTTAGAGAAGAAGAAAAGATGACAGATTGTAATAAAATATATGGTCATAGGTACCAGATCCCACACGGCATGCATTGTGAGTTGACAGTGATTTTAAAGCGGGCCAGGACCATGTCCAGAGCAGCACCTTGGCCAAACCACCTGACCAATCCCCAGAAGATGTGTGTTCAATGAAAGGTATGAAGTGTTAAGACAAAACAACTCTAAAGATGGCTTTTGCAGTGAGAGTGACCACTTGTTCTCCCTGTTAAATGACTTGATACAAAGTTACTGTCAATTTGAGTTTTTTTTTTCTATTTCCCAGTGAGATCAACCCCATAAATTCCAAGAATAACTTTCAAGAGAGCCAAGAAAATATGCCAGCCAGCAATGTGAACCTCGCCTCACTAAATATTCTGAAGTCCTAAGATACATTTAGTCTCAGTAAAGAGCTGGTACCCAGGTGTTATATCTGCAAAATGATTTAAGCACAAAGGTCCAATTACCAGCCAGTGCTACCCTAGCTTTGCACATAAAAATGTACATCTTATGCTTGCCTCTTAAATCATTTCTATTTTTTTCCTTTTCAATCCTTAACTGCACAACAAAGTATAATAAAAACCATAATAATTTTTTTAAAAGATCATATTGTTATCCAAACTCTCTTGGTGACGAATGTGAACTAGGCTAACTTTTGCCACCTCAACTCTAATTAGGTCATTTGTATATAAAAAAAACACAAAG
Source organism: Sapajus apella (assembly GCF_009761245.1). Taxonomy (NCBI): domain Eukaryota; kingdom Metazoa; phylum Chordata; class Mammalia; order Primates; family Cebidae; genus Sapajus; species Sapajus apella. The sequence goes on along the minus strand of NW_022436942.1, from coordinate 84,439,748 downwards.
AACAAAAGCCTCAAAGAGTGGCAGATCTCTGTGATGCAGCAGCTGGGAAACTGTATGGCTGGAGCTATACCGGTAAGTTGAAAGAAACACCTCACTCATAAAACTCAGCAGCATCATTTCACAAAAGCACACTGACTCATTATTTTGCTATCAGGTCTTGCAGGCATCCTCCGTGGCCTTGAGGATTTGGGCGCTTTCCTGATGTGTGTGCCTAGGTGACAGCCCACGCAGGCGAGGGTGGCAATTGTCTGAACATTGCTCCCACATTCCCTCCAGCAAATCCCACTGGTCTTTGTTGCTGATTTTCACTACCATTGTCTGTATACCTGCGACTGTCTTCATTAGGCTGACTGGGAAATGTATCCATGGAATCATTTTGGTTCTAAACAGGTGGTGGGGTTTGATATGTGTTATGGGAGTGGTCCCTAGTGAAAGGCAGACTTAATGTGGCCCCTAGTGAAAGGCAGTCTCCCCTGGGAGATGTGGGACAGTGGCTCTGCTTGTGAAAACTAAACAGCCCTTTATTTTGCAATCACCCTGATGTAGGAGCCGCAGAAGTTTCCCACGTGCGTTAATTTTATGTTTAATCAGTGTTTTGGGAATCAGATCCTTTCCTGCTTCAGGGTCTCTAGCGTGATGTTAATGAGATACACGCCTCTGGGGGAAGTGATGGAATCTGCAGGGCATGTACTTCAACTGGAGAGGTGGAAGCGTCATCAAGGGAGGGGGGCATGACAGGTCTGGGGGCTGTGGAAGCTCAGCGCATTGAACAACTGAGGATACAGAGTAGGAAGCTGCTGCGCTGAGCATACTGTGAGCTGGAAAGGACAGGCGCACCCCATCCTCGGAGCACTGGGAAAAGGCACCAGAAGAGCTCAGAGCCCTGACTTTTTCCTGTGCTCCTAAAATATCCCCCATTTTGCTTGTTGCTAAAACCCAGAGTACATCTCCACAATAGCAGACATTTCACAGGTAGCATCAAAAATGCTCCAGAGCAGCCTCAGCACCTGCTTCGATGCTGCGGATGGGCTGGAGAACAACCAGGGTGATGGCAGGGCTGCAGAGCACCCACCCACTGCTTGCTGTGCCTCAGTGAAATGTATCGATGCCCTACAGATGTGCGTGGACTTTCCAGGACGTGAATGCTCAAGAAGTCAGTGGTGCTGGCTGTGAAGATGACCTCTCCCCTTTGCTTCCCAGAGGCCTGTGGACAAGTGAGAAATGCCCAGAGAGGCTCTGGGAACCCTTTTCCTTAGTATATATCCAAAGGAATTCCATGCTGCAGGAACATAGTGCATCCGTGAAGAAACTAAAGTGGCTGCCAGCACAGAGAGAATACATCACACCAAACACCTCCACCCTGCACCCCAGCACGGAGAGTATTCATTACACCAAACACCTTCACCCTGCACCCCAGCACGGAGAGTATACATCACACAAAACACCTCCACCCTGCACCCCAGCACGGAGAGTATACATCACACCAAACACCTTCACCCTGCACCCCAGCACACTGGAAACAAAGCATCCTTGTAAAAAATGAACTAATCAAATCCACACACCAACAGCTAGGCCCAAGTCTTCCATTAGGAAAATTTTATGGCTGGGCATGGTGAGTCACTCCTGTAATCCTAGCACTTTGGGAGGCCAAGGCAGGCAGATCACCTGAGCTCAGGAGTTCAAGACTAGCCTGAGCAACATGTTGAAATCTCCTCTCTAGTAAAATACAAAAAGTTAGCTGGGCGTGGTGGCATGTACCTGTAGTCCCAGCTACTCGGGAGGCAGAGGCAGGAGAACTGCTTGAACCCAGGAGGTAGAGGTTGCAGTGAGTTGAGATCGCACCATCGTACTCCAGCCTGGGACAGTGTGTGACTCAGTCTCCAAAAAAAAAAAAAAAAAAAAAAAAAAAACTGTCATGACTTTTGTTTTTTTTTTTAATATTATTATTTAAGAAAAAAATAAGGTTAAAATACTTCAAAGACTCAGATAAATAAAGCTCTAATAAAATTTAAGAACTCTGAATAGCAGTGGGAAGGAGATTCCTGAACTAAAGGGTTTTCCTGGCAACTGTACAATTTTTTCCTGCTGCAAATCAATGCTTTTGTGGAAGATACGGAACATATGAAGCCTCACCCATCTAATTACTCTTTGTAAAAGAATGCTTTACCTTCCTAAGCTACCTTCCAAATTATGCTGAAAGTTTTTTCCCCTGTAGGTTTTCAAACAGACTCTAACACATTCACCTCTAGTTCTCGCTTCCCCTGTGTCCTGATAAATCACTGCCCATTTCTACTAAAGCAGTTTCCCTCTGGGGATTTGGATGCCCTGACTTGAGTAATTATCTTTTACTAACTGAACTTGCTACCTCCTCAAGCCTTTCTTTCTTGTTACCCTCATGTTTTAAGAATCTATGTCTGTGAACTGTGGATAGAGGCATCCTGTTCTGCCCAGCCTGCAGCCATTCCATCTGCTGTCTGAAGGGCAATTGAGAATGTCTCAGAGCCTGTGTCTAGATAGGCAGAGCCCCTCCCAATGTAGCCATGGGAGCCTCATTTCTTTTTTCTACTGTCGCCTCAATCTCCTGGGCCCAAGCAATCAATCCTCCCACCTGAGCCTCCAGAGTAGCAGGACTCCAGACACAACAGCATGCCTGGCTAATTCTTTTTTTTTTTTTTTTTTTTCTGAGATGGAGTCTCGCTGTGTGGCCCAGGCTGGAGTGCAGCAGCGCAATCTGGGTTCACTGCAACCTCCTCCTCCTGGGTTCAAGCGAATCTCCTCTCTCAGCCTCCTGAGTAGCTTGGATTGATTACAGGTGCCTGCCACCAAGCCCAGCTTAATTTTGTAGTTTTAGTAGAGACAGGGTTTCACTATGTTGGCCAGGCTGGTCCTGAACTCCTGACCTCATGATCCACCTGCCTTGGCCTCCCAAAGTGCTGGGATTACAGGCTTGAGCCACCATACCCTGTCAATTCTTTTTTTTTTTTTTTTTTGCAGAGAGATGGTCTCACTCACTTTGTTGCTTAAGATGGTCTCGAACTCTTGGCCTCAAGCAATCCTCCCACCTCAGTCTCCCAAGTGCTGGAATTAGAGACATGAGCCACTTCACCTGGCCAAAGTTCTATTCAGCAGGCTTATTCTAGATCGGTGGATGTCTGTTTTGACTACTGTTCTTTTGCCGTGGTTCACTTTTCCAAGAGCAAGTAGATAAAGAACTTAGCAATAAAAGCTAAATTTTCTTGAACACTTGCTACATGCTAAGGCATTGTTCTAAATGTTTTGCTTTTAATGTTTCATTTAATCCACCTTATATTCCCGTAGTATAGGTACTATTATTATTCCTATTTGCCACATGGAGAAACTTGTTTGCAACAATCAGATGGTGGGGGTGTAACCGAAAGGCAGGTCAGTTGCTCGCTGCATACAGAGTGTGATTAACAAGAGCATGAGTAATGAGAATGAGTAAATTTATTCCAAAGCTAGTTTACAGGAAAGTGCAGAAAGCGGCCTGCCCTTAAATGCACCGCTTTCCCTTGGCAGCAGAAAGTGGGCACTTCTACAAAGTAATGGGGGAAGTGAGCAAAGGTAGAGGGTCCCCTTGCTAGCTTGGTGCCTTATGCACTGAGCTGGCCCTGAGTTGGCATCTTCCTGGCAGACATAAGTTATGTAAGAGGCCAAGGGGATATGATTTCCAACAAGCCCTCTGGAGGAAACCCCCAAGAGGTGAGAGTTCCAGAGAAACTTGCTTTCCTCTGCAAATTGACTGTCAGCTCCCCAGGAGGAGGGATCCCTCTGAGAGCATATACATCCACTTGCCCTGTAGAAAATGTCTGATGAGGAGGAGGTGAAAGGTGGTATTTGCATTTCGAAAAGGCTAAGTAGGAAGCCAGGAAAGGAGGAAGGAGAAAAGAGGAGAAAAAAATTTAAAACTAATAATTAAACTATCTCTTAGAAACATGGGAGTATTCCATTACAGTGGTGATAAGGAGAGAAAAATATTGTATTCTGTTTTGCATTTTTTTAGATTCATTATTTATATTTGGTTTTTGAATAGCAGCAGATATTTTCTGAAAGTTTAGTTATTGAAAATATATTGACTGAAATATGCAGATTTATTGACCAAAATATACCACTTAATCTCAGACATTCTGTGCCTTACAAATCCAGTAAACTTCTTCATCCTTATGAGTTCATTTTAGGAGAAACATTCACCGAGGTTGGTGGTACTTGCAGCATTCCCTACAAAAATTAAGATATCAGTAACTACACGAAACAGTCGATTAGCTCACTGCTCTTAGACATGCATATTATGCATCTTACATTCTACTCATATTTCTGTAAGATCTCCATTATCCCTGCATTCATTGTCTGATCCTCTCAAGTTATCAGATTCTGTAAAGATGGAAAAGTTGTCAGCATAAGAAATGTCCATTGCTGAAGAGACCTCTAATAAACTTGTCCTGTGTGAAAGAGCAGTATCTGTCTTCCCTGATCCCATCCACCTCTCTGATCTCTTCCTTGGTCAGACTGATCATCAGATATATACAGGAGCAAATCAACTGCAATGTGACTTGTATACCTTTCAAGATTACATAAGGTCAGTAAAAGGGATATTGGAGAAACTCTGGAATTAAGCAAAGCTATTGACAGTGAAGATCCAGGCAAGATCCAATGTGCTGCACAACAGACAAATGCTGACAGCTACTGACAGACAGGGAAGAAAGTTGACAAAGGCAATTAGTGTGCACAACACTTTAATTTGAATATCTAAGTGTAACAGACTCTCCCTACGGGTCCTTATAAGTTGGATATGCAAACATATACCAATAGGTATTTTGCGTGTACCTGAAACCGCACTAACATTTCTTGTCACGGGGAAGCAGTATCCCGCGCTGATCCTTGGCCACGCAGTTGTTTTTGTCCATGCTGTTTTCCTTTTGAAAAGGATTCCTTCATTCTCTGGGCTCACTTTACTTTTGTCCATGCTTTAACGCCCAGTTCAGTGGTGACTCTCTCAGAGAAGCCATCTACGTCTCTATCCAGGTCTTGTCTGCCCTTTCATGTCACTGCACATTTAATAACAAACCAAAATTAGATACTCCATCATTTAATTGGCTATTTAATACTGCTTCCCTCGAAAACCTCTGATTTTTATAGCATCGAGGACCATGGTTGCCTTGCTTATCACTGTTCGCCCAGCACTTAGCATGGGTGCACAGCAGGTGCTGTATTCCCAGCGTCTGTTTAATTATGCAGCAAGTGAGCCCCAGAGGCAATGTAAACATGTTAGTCTGAGATGTGTTAGAGTAATGATTGGGAACTAGCAATGTGGCAGTCACTGAAGGCTTGAAACTAACACCCATTCTTAATTCTTTTCCACCTTGTCTACCTCCACTACACTGGTTGAAAAAGTAAATACTCATTTTTCCAGGTGCTGACCAATAAGACAGAAATAGGTGCCTACCAGGGGGTTTCTGGAACTGCATTGCTTTCTTGATAAATGAGACAAGCATCACTCTTCCACACTGTAGGGCCTGCTTGAATACGGCTGTGATGCTTGGAATTATAGCAACCATTCTATGGCCCTGAGGGAAAGCCTGAGCCAATCATAGAAACTCCAGGCCTAATATTTAAATTAAAAAAAAATGAACTGATAACAGTAGCTGCTCACCTCCAGGCATCTTGTTAGGTAAAATAAAATGAAGCACTATCAGTCTAAGCTACTTGTCTGTTACTTTCTTCAGTCAAAGCATTTGTAACAGACAGAAACAATGTGCGTTGGATTAAGAGCTCTCAACATTGAACCTCCATTTCTTCATTTGTGAAATTAAAAAAGGATCTAATGTTTCTTACATCCAACAGTACTAAAATGAATTCACAGGCAATTCATAGTTTAGAATCTGGTGACTTATAGAGGAAAGAAGAGGAAAGATTAAAGCACACAGTTCTATAAAAGACATTTTAATTTATATGCTGGTCTAACCAAAAGTGAGCCTATCATTTTCTCTCACTCCATCAATATTACTATGAATAGTATTATTGCAATAGCAAGTAAAACCTTCTAATGATGTGATACAATGTGTAAAGTATATTTCTTCAAAACGGTAGGAAGCCACTAGCTCTTCCTTCATCCCTGACATTAATTATGTAACTGACATCCCAATACTTGAATTCTGATCTTTTTTATTTCCTCGTGTCAGTTCATTTTTTGAATAAAAAAGCAAAGAATGGTGTTTCTCTATTCTATGAACAGGTATAATTAACTCCAGAAATATCTGTCATTTAGCAGTACACAGAATTTCTCACGGTTATCCTGGGTGTCACTGATGAAATACACATTGGCACCGCACTCTAAGAGCTGCTAATAAGGCAAGGCTTAGGTGTTACTTCTCCACTGAAAGTTTATTTCCCACCTTTGAGTGGCTGCTATATTTTCAGCAAACCTCAACCACTGTGATCACTGAGATTTGGTTACTTCTAGAAATCAAGAATGAGCTGGATCTTTCATACGCACACACACCCACAGTCTGCCTTTTGTTGTATCTTTGTTCAAATATTATAATGCATTGTGTGCTAACTGCATTTAAATTTCTAACACAATATCCACTATATGGGAAATGTATCTACAAATAGCAAATGAACAAATATTGGTTCTGTTCCTGTGGTCTGTGGTTCTTATTGTCGGCAAATTTTATTCAGGTCTTTATTAACCTACTCAGTGATGAAAACATTATGTGTGATCATGGATTTTAGCTGTGCGATCCAGCCCTATGCAAAATGGAATCTAACTCTTTACTTTTTTTTTTTTTTTTTTTGTATAGCATGAAGCTGATAAAATTGAGTTATTGAATTTATGCCATAAGAAACTTTGAAAATATCCACCTAGTTTCATTTCTTATCAAGTCACAAATATTCTCCTTTCGCCCTTCATTCCAGCACATAATTATAAGTGGTTAACAAGCATCAAGGGGTAAAAGTTGACCAACTAAAACTTCAAAATATTGCCAAGCAGCAGTAAGACCAAACCAGAAAAAAAAAAAGGAATTTGGATCTTTGCATTCAAAATTGCATTAAGAAGCCTTGGATAAATACCCCAGAAAACCTCTTTAGTGAGACAGTATTCCGCCTCTCTTCCAGTTTCAGGTTGAACCCTGGCAAGAAACATCTAAGGACCCACAGACCTGATAAATTACAAGGCTGTCAAATTGCTATTGCCTTTAAGACTAACTGCCTTCTATTTCTAGACAGTGAAAAAAAATGAAATAAAATAAAACTATAGTTCTTGAAGATGAGTGGAGCTGACATGTGCAGCATACAAATCCTCAAGAAAATTGAGATGCTAAAGAATTTCTTCGTGCCTTAGTAGAAGTTAAGTTTAAAAATTTATTTCATATTTAAGGAAGAAGATATTCCAGAGGGATGGATTTCAGGAATTTGGAAGATCATAATGCCTTTTTTTTTTTTTTTTTTTTTTGGCTACCAATTTCTTCCATACAAATCCTAAAGGAAAATCACTGAGAAGGAAATCCAAAGTCTAGAGCAGGGTGCTGTGTTTCTGCCAAGCAGCGGCACCAATAAATTCATTGATTTCACCAATGAAATCTGTCGTCTTGCAATCTCTAAACTGGTGATGATTATGAAAAGCATGAGTCATGCAGGCAAGATAAGGACTGAGGTTCCGACTTAGAGAACCTGGGGGTCGGTTGGGTTTGTCAAATCTTACTTTATTACTTCCTATCACAAGGTGCCACAGCACGAGTTAATTACCGGATTCAAAAGCTGCAGGTGTGTCCATTTCACAGATCCTTTCTGAGGGGCTGTGTGAGAGGGACTTCCCCCTCTAGGGCCCTCTGTTTCCACTTTCCTGCTTCTGGCCGGCTAGGTGGGGCCTTTGTTTCCATTTTCTGGCCTCTGGTCCGCCAGGTAGGGCCTTGGTCTCTGGTTTTCCCGCCTCTGGCTCTCGGAGGTGGGGGCTCTGTAACTCAGGGGTGTAAAACAGTAGCCAATCAGGTAAGGGATTCAAAGACCAATTAATGCAGAGGAAGTTTGAAAGAACCCCTCTCATTGGACGAGAACAGGGATGGGGCGGGAGTAACCCGGGGTAAAGGCTCCAGTCTCTCCAGCGTGGGTGAGGGCCCCTATGGCGGCGTGGGAGCTGTCCTTTCGCTCTCCCTAATAAATCGCACTGTCGCACACTCTGGGTCCACGAGTTCTATTTGAGCTGTAACATTCACAGCCGCAATGACGCCCCTTTCCCCGTTCTTCGGGTTTAGGAAGGTCAAGAGCCTAAGTCCCGCTGCAGCTACTCCGCTTCTGCGGCCTGGCTGTTAGGACTCCTGGCTTTCACCCGGGCGGCCTGGGCCCGACTGTGGGAACCAGGGAATCTGGCTGCAGCTGCTCCGGTTTCATTATCAAGCACCTAGTACACGCTGAGTACTGTTCTTAGCCCTGGATAAATAAAATTGGGAAATTCAGGCACAGTTCCTAATTGCATCAAGCTGGCATTCTACAGGCGATCATGGATGTGAAAGAAATGAGTGGATTAAATGGAATTTCTATTTCTAGGTCCTTGAGGGATCGCCACACTGTCTTCCACAATGGTTGAACTAATTTACACTCCCACCACCAGTGTAAAAGCATTCCTATTTCTCCACATCCTCTCCAGCATCTGTTGTCTCCAGGTTTTTTTAATGATTGCCATTCTAACTGGCGTGAGATGGTATCTCAATGTGGTTTTGATTTGCATTTCTCTAATGACCAGTGATGAGCATGTTCTCACTCATAGGTGGGTATTGAACAATGAGAACACATGGACACAGGGAGGGGAGCATCACACACTGGGGTCTGTTGGGGGGAAATAAGGGAGGGACAGCGGAGGGTGGGGAGTTGGGGAGAGATAGCATGGGAAGAAATGCCAGATGTAGGTGATGGGGAGGAAGGCAGCCATAAAAAAGGATGAGTTCATGTCCTTTGCGGGGACATGGATGAAACTGGAAACCATCATTCTCAGCAAACTGACACAAGAACAGAAAACCAAACATCGCATGTTCTCACTCATAAGTGGGTGTTGAATAATGAGAACACATGGACTCTGGAGGGGAACATCACATACTGGGGCCTGGGGAGTTCGGGGCTAGGGGAAGAATAGCAGGGGGTGGGGGATTGGAAAGGGATAACATTAGGAGAAATACCTAATGTAGATGACAGGGGGATGGATGCAGCAAACCACTACCATGGCACGTGTCTACCTATGTAACAAACCTGCAGGATCTTAAAGTATAATAAATAAATAAGAAAGTCATGGGACTGGAACACCAGAGCAAAGGGGCAGAGTGTTGAGTGTTGTAAGAGGATGTCAGAAAGGTTAGCAATGTGTTAGAGAAATTCTCGACTTTGTGAACATGGGGTCTGAATTTTTCTCACATTCTGCTATGGCCCATATATTCACAACCCATTCTTCCATCAAGTTTACAAAGAGAAAAAAATTCCTTTTCCTCTTTAAGCCCAATCAAAATTTCAAGTATTAAAATGATTATTAAATCAGATCCTTTGAATGCCTAATGAGAAGTGGGATTGCTGGATCACATGGTAGTTCTGGTTTTATTTTTAGAAGAATCTCTATACTGTTTTCCAGAAAGGCTGTACTAAGTTACATTACCACTAAGAGTGCACAGATGTTACCTTTCCTTCACATCCTTGCCAACACTTGATATCTTTCATCTTTTCAGTAATGGAAATAATAAGTATGTGAGGTGATGGCTATGTTAATTATCCTGATTTAGTAACACTAATGTATACATGTATCATAACATTGTACTGGAATTCATAAATGTATACTATTATTTGTCAATGAAAAATTTGTTAAAAGTTGAAAACTTCAGATCCTAAGCAATGTGAAATCACTCAGTAATATTTCTTTCTTCTAGGGAAGTAACACCTCATATTGATCCTGAAGCGTCAACGCCAAGAGCAGGCGGCAATGTCCTTATACGAAACTCAGCAGAGCATAACACTGTATAAAAGTTTGGAGTTCCATTTAGAGGGAAAAAAGCATCAAGATATTTAATAAGTGTGGAATGCAACTACATTGCCATAGTAAGAATAAAAATCACTGGTAAGGCCCCTGGAGGTTGGTGCAAGACTTTTAATACAATATTTCAAATTTAATTCAAATTGACAAATACTTAATGAGCTCTAACAAGCTGCCAGTCCTCTGCTGGGGATGCAGAAACAGCCAGTCAGCAACTGTCTGCAAAAGGTACATAATCAGAGTAGCAGACACAAATCCAGATAATGCTCTGAATAAAATATAAAGAGAACAAAGAAGAAAGTGTGCATAATAATTTGCAAAGAGCTTTTTGGATTTAGACTATGTGGCTCAGAAAACATGCAATCTTACATAATTAAAATATGTAATTCCATAATTCTGGTTTATAAATTATAATACTATGAAATACATTATCTTCTTCCATTCTCTAAGTGATCTTTGAAGTCTTCTAAGTGACAATAAGCTGTAATCAACCTAAAATATGACAGGAGTAGCTTCTTTTTAATGAAATTATAGAACTAAAATGTCTATTCCATTTATAGAAGAAATCCGATGAAACTGTCACCAAACAATCTGCCTCTAGGTAGAATAAAAAAGACCACAGAACGCAATTTGTACGCCTTTTTAGTGGAGCCCTCTTGAATTTTTGTAGACTTGCTTACTGCACAACTCATTGCTAAACAACGATAAAACTTTAAAATGTGGAAGAGGCAAATTAAAACAGCTACCTATAAATGAATTAAATGCGAAATTGCAAAAATGTAACAGATCCAGTCAACTACTTTTTTAAAGTACATATCTCTAAAGTGAGTGAAAAAGAGTAGTAGCTATTCAACGGTTTCCTGGAAATGCACATGGAAAACTGACAAATTATTTTAGGCCCTCAGTACATAAGCCTGTCTTTACCTCAAAATTCTGGAACTCACAATTTCATTTCTGCCTTTGCACAGGGTCAGGTTAATTTCAGCATTTGCAAAACAAGGAAACGAAATCCAAGTTGGACACTGGGTCCCTCTCCAGGTATAGGGTATGTTTTCTCATCTACTTCGCAGAAAAATGTCTTGAAAGAAGTTGATTTTGTCTTCAATCTTTTTTTTTGTTTGTTTGTTTGTTTTGAGATGGAGTTTCACTCATGTTACCCAGGCTGGAGTGCAATGGCGCGATCTCAGCTCACCGCAACCTCCGCCTCCTGGGTTCAGGCAATTCTCCTGCCTCAGCCTCCTGAGCAGCTGGGATTACAGGCACGCACCACCATGCCCAGCTAATGTTTTGTATTTTTAGTAGAGACGGGGTTTCACCATGTTGACCAGGATGGTCTCGATCTGTTGACCTCGTGATCCACCTGCCTCGGCCTCCCAAAGTGCTGGGATTACAGGCGTTTCAATCTTTTTATCACATTTCATGTGCCAGCAACTGCTCTCTCTCTATTCAATAGAATTCCACTTCTCTTTCTAAGGAGCAGATCCCTGATTTTGTTGGGACTGGAAATACATCGAGCCTTAAAAATTACATCATCCAGATCCCCTTGAATTAAGATTAGCTAAATGTCACAGTTCAGGCCAGGGAGACATGGAAACTGGTGCTGGGTGGGGGATATGGGAAAGTACCTCAAAGGGGTGTGGACTCAGTTGCTATGTGTCTGTTTGGCCCCTTCTTTTCCTACTACTATCTCTTGCTTGGATGATGTGATGATTGCCACTTGAACTACCTCCTTCCAGGTCTTTTAGACCTCAGCTCAAACATCACCCCCACAAGGAGATCTTCCCTAACTCCGTCAAATTGTGGTACACGATAGAAGCTTCAAATCAGCCATTCTGAAGTATTTACACCACAAAGATTGGCAGATGCTATAAATTGTGGGCTCTTCCCCAGATAGCTACTTGTTAATCACTTACCAAAACACCCCTGTCTCCCATGCAAGATCAGATGACCTGCTCAGCAGGTTTGAATTTTCTTGTTCAATAATCTTAGTGCTCAAAAATGAATTAAATATGCATAAGGGAAGATATTATACCTGACATGCTCTATTCCTACCACTCAGAAATGCCACTAAAATAAGTACTTTATAACATTCAGGGAAAGGAGGTTGGGAGAGGAAAAAAAGAGATTCCATAAAGCTGAAAATTGAAAAGCAGGATAAGTAGGTAACAAATTCTTGGAAAACAGATTTTAAAGTGCATGTCCCAAGTATAAAGTACTTACAACTGCAAAGAATTAAAATCTAGAATATAGAAGTAAGTTTTGCCAATCAATGTGAAAAGGAAAGCAACCCCCAAGGAAAACTGGACAGAGGAGAGTTACAGAAAAGGAAATCCAAAAGTCTAACCTGAATATGAAGAGCACTTCCAACCCATAGCTGTTAAATAAATGCTCCTGAATATACACTGTAGAGTTTCATACTGGTATTCATAACATAATCCTCATAAGAAGATAAACATCACAGAACTATTTGGGGACCAGGAAGTTGGAGACAATCTATAAGTTCATTTGGTGGGTGACTTCCGTAGAGACCAGCCTTCGGAAGCAATGGTTGTACCACAGCAAGATGGGTGCGTATAAAAAACCCAATGTGAAATATGGACTCATATGCATATATACTTTTATAAATCAATAGCATTTCTGCAAATTGTAAACACACTGCACAAAAATCAACTATATACATTGTTAAAATAATGCTTACACCTACACACACACACACACACACACACACACACCCCAAGACATGTATTACATATGGGTAAACAGAAATGAAGAATGGAAATAAGATGAATAAATGAATGAATCAGCCAATCAATCAAGGGATTGTTGGGGGTTGACTAATTGTAATAATGTGACATCGGCTGAGTTGTGTGATTAACTGAGCTTTTGCATCCTGGGTCCAGCAGACCACACACAACCTGAGGCTCTTCTGGTTCTACACATCTGGCTGCAAGCTCCCCCAAGCCATTTCCTCTTTCCTCTTCTGTTGCCTCCTTCTCTGTCCATTGACCACATGCTTATCTATAAAGGTAACAACTTGGGTTCAGAGTCCCCCTTGACTCTCCCTCACATTTCAAATTCAGTTGGTCGCTAAGTTCCATTGTGTATACCTCCCATAGAAGACACAAATAGTCCTTGCTATCCATATCCTACCTACTCATTGCAAAGAAGGACCTGATTCAGCCTTGGGCATCCCTCTGGGTACTGCTGGTATGCTCTCCTACTGGTCTTCCTTGTATTCATTCACCCATCCACCACCACAGTGATTTTTCACAGCAGGAATAGTTATTACCCCATTCTTGAGAAGCTACCAGTTGTACCACTTTACCTGTAGATTTACTTAGCTAATTCTTTGCCAAGGCATGCTAGGTCCTGCCCACACCTCCTAAAGCCCTGGGCTCCAGCTGCCACTGATCCTCCACTGGTGCTTTGGGTCAGCTTGTTTCCAAAACTTTCATATTCATCCTCACCATGTGCATTCGGTGAAACCTTACCATCTTTTAAGGTCTTGGTCAAATATCCTCTCCTCCCTATCTAGAATTTATTTGTCCCTTGTCTATGCTTCAAGCATCTTTCATACCTCTTCTCTCACAGATCTCTTGTGAAATGCTCCTGCCACAAGCCCTTTGCACTTTGTGGCTTCTTCGGCCTGCAATCCTCTCCCCTGACCTGTCCATGGTGGGATCCTTCTCATTATTCAGACCTTGGCTTCATCTCCTAACAAAGGCTTTCCTTCCTAGATTACCATTTCTGACTAGCCCTCTTCACCACCCAACCCTGCTGATAATTCTATCACATATTACTGGGGCTCATCGTCTCCACATTGCTTTCTACCATTTAAAGTGAGCTTGTGGACGGATGGGCAGTAGTGTTCTTATTCTGACTTTCCATCTACAATGCACGCACTTGACAGCAGGACATGCCAGTTGGGTCACTGTTATATGCAACACGGACTAGAACTAAGCCTTAAACAAAGTAAACCCTGCACTCTCCCCACACTGTAGATGAGGAAACCGAGAAAAGCGATGTTAGAGGACTCACCCATAGTTGCAGAGCTAGAGTGCTGATGCTGCAATTCCAACCCAGGTGGTCCCAAGCAGCAGGGCACTGCTCAGTAGCCCTCTTCACCACCCAACCCTGCTGATAACTCTATCACATATTACTGGAGCTCATCTTCTCCGCATTGCTTTCTACCATTGCTTTCTACCCCCTTGCTCACACCCATGTCGGGGTTGGAACTCAGAGAGGACTTACGTTTCCAACCTCCCAAGGCCAGGGTAGCCTGTCAGGCCCTGGAGATCGTTCCATCACCTATGGGAGAGGGGACAGAAATATATCTGCTCTGTTATCAGCCGGTTCCCAATACAAAGGAGAGGGATCAGGAGGTCAAGTCAGAGGGTGACTTCAGTGACCTCAAATGTCTACCCCAACACAATATCTCAACATTTGGATTACCTTTTGTGGTAGGCACTGTCCCCAAAGATGTTCATGACCTGAAACTGGAACCTGTGAACACATTACATTGCATGACAGATGAAATTTGTAGATGGGATTAAGATTGGGGGCCTTAAAATAGATTATTCTGGATTATCTTGATGAACTCATTATAGTCATGGGAGCCCATAAAACTGGAAGAGGAAGGCAAAAGAGTCAGACAGGGAGAGATGAGGCCAGAGGAAGAGGCAAAAGAGCCCTGAAGCACGAGAGGGAGTGCAACGCTGTCTTTGGTTGTTGAGAAGGAGAAACGAACTGTAAGACAAGGAGTAAGGACATCTTCTATTAATAGAAGCTGGGGTGGCCCTCAGTTAACAGCCAACAGGGAAACAGGAACCTCAGTGTACACGCACAAGGAAGAACCTGAATGGGCAAGGAAACGGATTCTCCCCTAAAGCTGCCAGGAAGAAACACAGCCTGCAGACACCTTGATTTTAGCCTGGTGAAATCCGCAGTGAATTTCCAACGTATCTTTAAAAATGTGAGATAATAAATTTGCACTGTTTTAAGGCACTATGTGGTGATTTGTTCTGGCAAGAATTGAAAGCTAATGCAGATTTAGGCAGAAAATAATGTTTTGCCTGGATCATGGAGCTCGTCAATTTTTCTGGAGACTCATGAATTGATAAGCTTGAATTTTTAAAGAGACCAGCAGGGGTTGCAGCAGGCATCCTCATCAATCAGATACAACTTGATTGGCAGGCCAGGAGCATTAAAAACAGTGCATTGCCTTCAACCTCATCTTAGTGCATTGCAGGTATGTCTGTCTGCCTCATAGATGTACCTGGGCACAAGTGTACTTCTGATTAACCATTATATTAAAAGAAGCCACTCGACATCCCAGTGGAGGGAGACTTTTATTTCTCCTGTGAGTGCACGCTGCATGGCACGCCCTTCCTGGAAACCATCCAGCTGTCAGCCAAACATGGCAAGCACACTTAAAGCGAGGAGTTCTGGCGTAGAATGTGTGGCCAGAAGAACTGAGGCTGGAGGAAAGGCTGCGGTGAACTTCAGGAAATGAAGCAATGTTTGGAGATAACGTCAGTAGAGTCTCATCACCTAATACCCAGTTCTCTCCTGTTTGTGGAAAAGTGTCCTGTTTTCTTTCTGGGAAGCCACGCTGACTTGAGTCAGCCATGTGGTCTGGTTGGAGCCCAGTTGCTCTAGGGATGGATATAGGACCAGAATATTCCATTCTTTCTCTGTGTTACAGGAATCTCTCCAGGGATAAGCTTTTATTTCAAATTTAGCCAGCAAGAGGCAGTCTTGGTTTCTGAACTTCAACCTCAGTATTTAAGACAGCAGCTAGCACATAGTAGGTATACATAAATATCGATAAATAAATGAACCACAGTAATTTATGCTGCTATTTACTTGCGAGCAAATCAGATTTTCCAAATACATGTATTTATTTGTCAATGGTTTAATTAATGTTTACAACTCTTGGAAACATTAATTACACCACTGACAATAAATTGTCATGGTTTTCTATAATATGACAATAATTTGACAGTGGTTTAATATAATTCACATATAATTTGTCAATGGTTTAAAATAATATGATTTTGACAATAATTTGTCAGTGGTTTAATTAATGTTTCCTACTCTTGTCTGTAGAGGTTTGCTTTTCTCTTTCGGCATCTTTCCCTTGGCAGAATCTATGTTCCACCAGGGGAGGGACCACATAACTATTGTTTCCCATTGTATCCCCAGGGCCCAGTAGAATTCCCGGCACACTCTAGGCACTCAGGAAATATTTGTTGAGTGAGTGAGTGAATGGATAAATGAATGGCACTCTTATTCTCAGACTTAATACTGTTGTTCTTCCTGGATTTTTGTTGGAAGCCCTCTGGGTTTTTAGCTTGGCTTCTGGCTCTTTGAAAATCTGGAGCCCACTGAGATACAACTTTTCAGTCTAACTCAATAAGAAACAAGCGCCAACAGCGGACTCACACTCTCTGGCCTCTAGGAAAGGCCTGGCCAGCTCGTGAGGTCCATTGATGCATAATTTAGTCCAAAGAACTGAATATTTAATATGCATTATATGCTAAGCTGAGCCCAGGCATATGTTAATTTACCTGTCACCAACCACTAAGAAAAAAAAAAAAAAGTCCTTGTTTTAGAATTTATAGAAAATATGCCAGCATGACCATTTTACTGCCATTTCTTGAAATTTATACTAATGTAGTATATAGAAAATAACATGCCACCAATGTCCCCAGCACAAAGATTAAGATTTCTCCGTGTTGGTGAACATTTATTAAACATGACACTGCAGCATGATTCATAGAAAAGAAAAAGATACATTGGACTCTGTCAAATATAAAAATGCTTGTTCTATGTAAAGGCCCGTTAAGAAGATGAAAAGACAGGCCAGGTGCTGTGGCTCATGCCTGTAATCCCAGCATGTTGGAAAGCCGAGACAGGCAGATCATGAGGTCAGGCGATCAAGACCATCCTGGCTAACACAGTGAAACATTGTAACTACTAAAAATACAAAAAATTAGCCAGGTGTGGTGGTGCGAGCCTGTAGTCCCAGCTACTTGGGAGGCTGAGGCAGGAGAATCATTTGAACCTGAGAGGTGGACGTTGCAGTGAGCTGAGATTACACTACTGCCCTCCAGCCTGGGGACAGATTGAGACTCCCTCTCAAAAAAAAAAAAAAAAATTGTCCCTGTTGAAACACACAGCATGAATTAATTTTCCCTGCAGGTTAACGTTTCCTTATATGAATACAGGAATACGTGTGTATCCACTCACCTGCTGTTGGGCATTTGAGATTAACTGCCTTGTGATGGGTACCCCTATGAGCACAGCATAGCATGAGAATTCAGATCCCAAGAATAAAAAGACCTGGGTTCAAATTTATCTTGCTTAATTTTATTCCTTTGTAGAAAACACTGAGCCTCAGTTATGTCATCTGGAAAATAGGGATCACAATCATTAATACTTCTGAAAACTGCTGTGAGGAATGGAATAGGATGGATGAGTGAAAAACACTTAGCCGTTCTCACACCTCTGTCATATGTGCAGAGTTGAAAATTCTAGGGGTGTAGAACTTCCAACCACATTTTACTCATGTCCCATGAATACCATTAGACTTTCACCAGGTCGCATTTATCCAACCAACCCTGACTTCTCCATTCAAGCCTCCTCCTTCAGGAGGGTTCCTGTGGGTCCCCCTGGGCTGCACTGACCCCTTCCTTTTTTGAGGTCACACCCTGTCTGCATCACTTCCTCAAAAGCTTAAGCAGAAGACTGCATGGCCACACAATCCCCAGCTCAATGATTTCTAACTCTCACTGCCCTGTGAGATCTGAGGCTCCTTCTGTGACAGAAGGAAGGGCTGTTACTAGAAATCAGGAATGAATTTTCACAGGATCTTACATTTTCCACATGCCAAGTTCAGTTTCATTCCAATTAACACTGCCCTGCCCTTAGTACGACACCCAGTCCAAACCACTTATTTTCCCCCATGGGTGAAAACTTCTCAAGGTATTCTCAGATTTAGATACCAATATTTAATGTATCTAAATATATCTCACTGAAAAATAAATTCAGTTTTGGCTAAAGCTATTGTTACTTCTCAAATTCAGACTGAACTAGCAATGTAACAGAAAAGCAGAAAATGCACAAGAAAAGATACAAAAATGGTTCTCAGACATAAACATGAGTTCAAGTTACTCATAATTAGATTACTATAAAAACAACACTGAGATATGCAGATTGATACAATCCTTCTGTAAGGAAATTTGGCAATACTTTTGGGCCAACGTTCATTCCTTTAGAAATCCACCCTGAAAATACACCTCCAAAAGTATATTTTTTAAAAGGTGCAGTTTATTCACTGCAGCATTTCTTGTAATTGCAAAATATTGGAAACAATACAAAATGTCCATCAGAGAAGCGTAGTTGTCTAGATTATGTTATACCTAGACATGAGGTCTGATGCCACTATTCAAGAAAATACTGAAGAATGCTATGAATTAAATTCGGATAATTTCCAGGATATACTGTTAGATGTACAAAGAGGGGGAAAATACTGTGCTATCCTTCACGTAAGACAGAATGAGATGGAGAAAATGCACCACTATTTGTTTACTGTTGCAAAATAATTACAGGAACAATAAAACAGAAACTGAATAGAATGAAGGTGATATGGAAAGAAGTGGGAAGAAGAGGAAACAATGGGGTAGGGATGGGGAGGAAGGCACGCCTCCCTGAGTAGAGTTTTTATATCATTTTAACTCAGAACCACAGTTATGTTTCTACACACTAAAAATGAATAAATGAGATTTAAAACCAGGTTGCAAGGGAAAGCAAAATGGAATATAAATAGCAACTATGAGCCTAACTGTATTAAAACTGAGCAACATAGCCACACAAAAAGGAGTGAGAAGGAAAAGAGCTAGCCTAGGTAACTTTAGAAACTACATTTCGACTCAAGGTAGTAAAGCAAAATACAGTTAGCAATTCTGAAACAACAGACACTAGGATTAAGGAAATATGTAAGGAACATGCGAGCCAGTTTTCTCACTGTCAGAGGAAGAAATTACAAAAAAGGGAAAGGAGAAACCTGGAATGAACCTTGGTGCTATATCTAAATCAGGGGTGCCAATGCAAATCATGTTTTTAATAGGTAGATGATTGATAGACAGATAGATAGATAGATAGATACTACATACATACATACGTAGATGGTAGAAAGATAGATGTGTATGTGTGTACAATAATTAGCATAACATGTATATTTCCTAGCTTTGTGTATTGAGGGGGCTCAAGAGCAATGATAGCCCAGTGGCAATAAGCACAATGTGAGACATAAGTGCAAAAGGACCTTCACCAAAACTCCCCAAGAATATTCTCAGCAGGCGCGGTGGCTCACGCCTGTAATCCCAACACTCTGAGAGGCCAAGGCAGGCAGATCACCTGAGGTCAGGAGTTTGAGACCAGACTGGCTAACATGGTGAAACCTCATCTCTACTAAAAATACCAAAATTAGCCGGGCTTGCTGTTTCATACCTGTAATCTCAGCTACTCGGGAGGCTGAGGAGGAGAACGGCTGGAACCTGGGAGGTAGAGGTTGCAGTGAGCTAAGATAGTGCCACTGCACTCCAGCCTGGGAAACAGAGTGAGACTCTGTCTCAAAAAAATAAAGAATGTTCTCTATTATGCAGCATAAAAATATTCTCTATTTGAATCAGACTTACTGGCAACCAGATTTGGGAATAAAACATTCAAACTGTATCTTCTAAGTAAATATTTAAATTATCCATGAGTTTCACATACAGAAAAGGAAATTAAGAAAATGCCAATCTTAAATATGTTTTCTTTAATTATCCATGGGTTTATTAACTTAAACATATACCTCCCAAATATTGATTTACACAAGAAATTTCAGGTGGCATCCTCACTCCTCATGATTACAGCAAATTCCTCTGGGAGCTCTGGGAGGTTTATACTCCTGTCCCCACCATGCCACAAGCAAAATGTGAGACAAATTTTGTCTGAAAGCTTTTATGGAAAGTCATAAACATCAGCTGGCAGGTCCTCGTTTTTGTCCTAGAACCAGCTTGCCACAAAATGTGATATCAGAATTTAGGAACATTTTATGAAGCCACGGGGCTGTGTATGGAGAAATGCCGTATGCACTGACAAGCCATCATTCCTCTGTTTAATCTCCGAAGCCAGTATACTAACATCAGTCTTTTTCCCATCAGTAGGTGACATAACTGTTGTCCATGTACCGAATGAAGAGTGAAGCTGTATTTGGCTCAATATTTTGTGCGATCGCTTTCACTACCCTGCTGCATGAGGCATATCCTTAGATGGGAGCATGAGAAAGCCTTTGGGGGGTATAGAGCTATAAAAGTCCTCTTGGCATTGCCCTCATTATGAGCCATAAGAAGAATTAAGTTCAGAGCCTCTAAAAGAAAGCAAGAGCCCATAATATGCACCAGACAGAAAGAAGCTCCCAGAGAGGATATCCTGACCTGGCAATGCCAAGAAAGCTGGCTCCAAGAGAGCCCCAGAGAGCTTCAAGGAAAATTCCATGGCCTTCTGCTGTGCAAGGCACCAGGAATCCTGCCAGAAACACCATGACACAAAGGGCTTGAGTGCACAAAACTGCTGTATGCAAATCTTTACCTGGAACACACGAATTGTCCTGGAAAGATGTCATTGTCAGGATGGGCACAACCTCTCCCTCCAAGTACACAGGCAGTGCCGTGTGAACCCTGCTACAACATTCAGCCTTCAAATGGACCCCTTTCAATAAAAGTCCACGTGTCCCTGAAGAGCTAACTACTCATCATGTGGCCGCTGGTCACCAACCTGAGAGTGAGGACCTGGGGTGTTTCTGGAGTTAAGAGCATTTATCTTACTCATGAAGGACAGCTTAGGACAATCAAGCTCATTTTTAGTGGCCTTATTAGTGGTAAGGTTGTGAATGAATGTATGACCTCCAAATTAGTTTTCTATGCTGCTGCATAGGAACAAAACTACAACAAACGTATTAGCATAAAACAACGCCAATTTATTATTGTACAGTGCTGGAGGTCAAAAGCCCTAAAACCAAGATGTCAGCAGGGCTGTATCACTCTGGCAACCCTTGGAGAGAATCCACTCCCTTGTCTTTCTCAGCATCTAGGGCCACCTGTGTTTCTTGGCTCATGGCCTCCTTCCATCTCCAAAACCATCACGCTCATCACTTCAGACTCTGCACCAGTAATTACATCTCCTTCTCTGATGCTGACGGCACCACCTCTCTTTCACTTATAAGTACCCTTCCAAGGTGATCTCCCCATCTCAAGATCTTCAATTTAATCGTAATGCAAAGTCCCTGATACTGTGTCAGCAAACATGTTCACAGGTTCCAGTCTAGAATATGGACGTTTTGGGGAGAGTACTATTCTGCCTGCCATAGGCCTCAAGTGCCTTTACATCCACCCTTAAATCTTATTCATTTTATTGGTTCAGCAAGCCCTTTTCTTAAACCTCTAGTACAAATAAAAACTTAAGCCTAATGTCTACATCAATTTCCCAAGAAATGGTGTAGATGTTCCAACAGAGAGTATTCCATACAGAGCTGTCAAAACAACAACAATCAATGAAGAAACAGTCCTGCTCTCAAAGAATTATAAAAGCACAGCGAATTTAAGTAGCAGGTCCCACATCACAGAGCAAGTGGTAAGAGTTGGGATTTGCATCCTGCAGGCTAGCTCTGGGGTTCACACTTCAACCACTATTCTCTGCTACCTCCTTTAACATTTTAGAGATAGTTATTCCCTTTTGGCCAAGTAGCTGCTGGAATCCTAACCTCCATCTGCCACTTTCTTTTCACCCCCACAACAGCCATTTATGGATTTTAGTTTAGTCAGGGTTTTCGTCATGGCTTCTGACCTCTGATGAGAAAACTCTGTGAAATAAATTCAATGAAGACAAACTCAAAACACACACACACACACACACACACACACACACACACACACACAAAATCATCACATTAATCGTAAGCATCCATGCTATGATCTCCCCAGACAAGGGATCAATTTTCAGCAAGATTTACTGGGGTTATTGATGGCTAAAAACCCAGTCCTTTATTCCCTATACGTGGCAAAGTATTTGCTGTACCAGGCCTGGATGAAACACTAACAATGTGAAAATGAAGAGGACGTAGCCCCTGGCGACCAAAAGCCCTTAGGCTGGGGGTGACGACTGATCCAATCAGAAATTTATTAAACACCTTGGGAGAAGCCACAAATGACAGAAGAGCAGACCAAGAGCAGGGATCAGCCAGGGAGTAAGAACCTCTCTGAGAACACACAGCCTGAGCAGTCTTGCAGGGCCACAGCAGTCCATTCGGTGTGGTGGCAAGCTGCTTATCCTTTTAACTTTTTAACTATAGATTTGCTGGAAGTTTAAAAAATAATAAAAAGGTGTCTGTGAGCCTTCACCGAGGTCCCCCATGGTGGTTACACCTTACAAAGCTACAGTATAGTATCAACAGCAGGAAACTGGGATTGACACAATGTCTGTACATAGAGCTATGCCATTTTATCGCGTCTGGATTCTGTTCCCCATCTCCACAAATTTGTCATTTCAATAAATTGTGTATACATGGAATCATGTATGACATTTTGAGAGTTCTTTTTTCACTCAGCATGATGCCCTTGAGACATATTTGAGTTGCAGTGTCTGTCCATAGTCCATTTCTTTTCATTGCTGAGTAGTATTACATGAGATTTAGCCATTTGCCTATTGAAGTAGTTGCTTTTAGACTTTTGGCTATGGTACATAAAGCTGCTGTGAACATTCACGGTAGTTTTTTTTTTTTTTTTTGGTGTAGATATAAATTATCTCTGTGACAAACACCCAGGAGTTCAACTGCTGGTTTGCATGGTAAGTACATTAAATTTTTGATGAAATTGTCAAACTATTTTCCAGAGTGGCCATAGCATTTTATATTTCCACCAACAAGGTACAAGAGATCCAGTTTCCAACATTCTCACCAAGCATTTGGTATTTTATTTTTTCATTATTATAATAGATGTGTTATTTTTCATCTCATATTGGTCTTAATTTGGATTCCGCTAATAGCTAGCAATATTGCACATAGTTTTATATAATTATTTTTCATCCATATTCTTCAATAAAATGTCTTTTCTTATACTCTGCCCATTTTCTACTTACACTGGCTTTTTACCATCAACTTTTCTATCAGACATGTGGTTTGCCAACATTTTATCCCAGTGTATTGGTTATCTTTCCATCTTTTTTTTTTTTTTTTTTTTTTTTTTTTTAATCTCGCTCTGTCCCCAAGCTGGAGTGCAGTGGAGTGATCTTGGCTCACTGCAACCTCCACCTCCGGGGTTAAAACGATTCTCCTATCTCCCTCCTCCTCGGCTGGGACTATAGGTGTGTACCACCACACCTAGCAAATTTCTATATTTTTGTAGAGATGGGGTTTCACCATGTTGGGCAGGATGGTCTTGATCTCTTGACCTCGTGACCTGCCAGCCTAAGCTTCCCAAAGTGCTGAGATTACAGGCATGAACCACCGAGCCTGGCCTGTCTTTTCATCTTCTTAATGGGCCCTTACATAGAGCAAACATTTTTACATTTGATGGAGTCCAGTGTATTTCTTCTTCTTCTATGAATCATGCTTCAATGTCATGTTTAATAAATGTTCACCAAGTCTTAGGTCCCAAAGATTTTCTGCATTTCCTTTTAAAATTATATTGCTTTATACAATGATACATTCTGAGTTAATTTTTGTATATGGTGTGACATTTAGGTCAACATTCTTCTTTTTTTGTTTGTTTGTTTGTTTTTTGCCTTTGAATGTCCAATGGCTCAATATATTGAAAAATACTGCCTGATTTTTTAAATTAAGACATGATATACCTCTGCTGAATAATTCTCTCCTTGACAGTTTTCTATGAGCATGCCACTGCTGCCCTACTCTATTAAGTGAGATTTTCCCAGGTCTCAACTTGCTAACACTGCACCTCAACAAATAAAATGGGTTATTGTCAGCTTTTTAAAAAAATAATAAATGGGATGTAAAAATACCTTTTCCATCATCTGCAGACATTTTACCATTCCACTGGTATTTGCGTTTCTATAAAGGAAAATGACATTTTTTTCTCCTGCACTGATAACACATGGTCTGTGTGGCATGTAAAAGTCTTCTCTTTTTATTGATATAATTGCTACCTTCTCTTCCTTTCAGTCCACAAGGTAGAGTGTGTATATGGACATGCACATCATTTGGTCTTCAGTATTAAAACAAAGCCTCCCTGAAATTGGAAACTTAATTTTCTTTCGGATTTGGAATACACATCTCTCCAATACTGAGCACTCTTACCCTCTTCATGCCTCCCCCTACTGGCTGACACAGGAAAATTTCCTCAGAATGGATGAATTGATGAAACGCTGGCAATTGTTATGTGGGCATTGACTACCACATCTTCATGTCTGACTGCCTTGGATAGTTGTCCTTATAACAACATTATCTCCAACCACAGTTCACTGAGCTGAGGACTTTCCTGGTCTTCATGAAGCCCAAGGGCACCTCTTCCCTGCAAGGTGGACATGGTTTGATCCAGGCTCTCTTTTCCTAGCTGGATGGCATTGTCCATCCTAACATTACTGATGCCACAGTGACAATGTGGTTGTCTGGAATAAAGCCTTCACGACTCCATTCTGACTGGTCCACAGACATCTCTAAGCAACCCCTATGGGTACAATGAATCATCTGGACAGGAGCCCCAGTTCCTCAACACACAGTTCAAGGTAGTTCTTCATACCTTTCTGATTTCTCTGAAAAACAGAACTTTTTCCATGGTGCCATGATTGTCCCAGTTTCTCTGCACAATGCAGAGTAGAATCTGCATTTTAGCTCAGCTCAAAAGAAGATTGTGTCTCTTATGATGTGGACTCAGGAAGACTATGTCTTTTATGATGTGGAAGATTGTCTCAGGAAGATTGTGTCTCTTGTGATGTGGACTTTTGGCTTCCTATTGAAAAATAAACTTGTTTGCCCTAAAAAGCTTAAAATTGACATCAATGTCAGAGATACAACTTTTATTTTTCAAAAGAGAGAAAAAAAAAAAGCCCAAGGACTTATCTAGCATTTATGATCTGCAGCCATTTAATATAAACAACTTTATATTCTGAATTTTAGTTTCTGATAAAATCCCGGTTTCTTTCAGAGGAAAAGAGATTTCTTCACTGATGCTTTGACAGATAACAGGTAGACAGGTTCACAGTGACAAAACTCTGTGTACTCTGACTTCCTTTGTCGTTTGTCACTAAATATGACAGGAAGGGAAGGAAAGAAAACCATGAATAAAGTATTATGAATGGGTTCCTTGGAAGCTGAGTTAGGCCAACATGCAGCTTACAAATCAGGTAGAGAGATTCCAACTATATTTCATTAGAAATATATTTTTCTGTGATCAGTGAGAAAATAAGTCTCCATGGTTGGTTAGCCTCGTAGAAGGCCAGAATGTTATACCGGAGCAATATTTGCGTGAATCATAATTTGCATGTGTTTAAAACATATTTGAGCGGCTTTCTCCCTCCTCTTCTCTTATTCAGAGTTTGCCTTTCATGAGCATCCGGGACTGCGGGCCCACACATTTCTGCTTTAAACTCTTACACTTCCACCCCATCCTTGAGTAAATCTGTCCGGCAATCTAGTCTCTGTCCACTGAGGCTTCTTACCCCTGGGGCCACAGAGCTGGGATCCATTAAAGTCTGAGCAAACTGAGGCTCTGGGCAAAGGCCATCCCAGCTTGGTCACAAAAATTAATTCCAAGATCCCCGTCAATCCACAGGGAATGGAGGGAACATGCTCTGAAGAGGAAACTTTTATTTCTTTTTTTTTTTTCTTTTCTTTATTTCTGTCGCCCAGGCTGGAGTGCAGTCGCGTGACCTCGGCTCACTGCAGCCTCGAACTTCAGGACTCCAGCCATCTTCCCACCTCAGCCTCTCGAGTAGCTGGGGCAACAGGCATGTGCCACCACATCCAACTAAGGAAGCTTTTTGTTAATGAAGGAAGTTGAAAGACCAAGAACACAAAAGTTGCCTCAGCTGTTCACACAAGTTTGCACTAGAACTAGTGAGAACCCAGCTGGAAGTCGAGGTCTTCTCATAAGCTGTGACATTGAGAGGTGGCCATTCTGGCAGCGCAGGTGTTTGCACTCCCACCATCTTAGATTCCATCCGGGACACTAGGCTTCTGCAGAAGCCCCACCCCTGAACGTTCACTTGTATCTTATTGGGCAAATCCCTATCACATGACCACACAAAGGTCACTGGGAAATGTAGTTTTTTTTTTTTTTTTTTTAAAGCTAGGCACATTATACGGCAAACAAAAGCTGGATTCTATAGATAAGAAGAGGGGAGGATGGTCACAGGCCAGTCAAGTATTGGCCACATGAATAAAGAGCCCTATAAGGAAGTAAGGATAAAAATACTTTTTTAAAATGAAGAGTTTAAAATAGTCCCCACTTTAGGAGCAAGGCTAGAAATAGGGAGCAATGGAAAAGAACAATTGCATTTTTGATTGCATGCCTTTCTGGATCACTGAAGTTTGATCATAAATTACATATAGTCCCATGAGCTGAGATAAGTCAGCAATACTTTCACTCAAGATCATTTCCTTACTCTGTTCCCATATGAAAATTGAACTTTGCATATTTGTTCTGATTCTTCAGTGACTTCCTCTCATCAGGACTCCTGACTGACTTGAAATCCACTCTCTGAAATGTGTACATTTTTTTTTCTGTACAGTCTTTTCGAATAAGGATATATATTTGCGTTGGGAGTAGGAAGTGGATTTAGGGTAGTTATGAAGAAAATATTTTACCAAGACAAGAACGGCTTTAAACACTTAATTTCAAAGAAAAGAAAACCAACTGAGGTCAAAGACATGTGTTCGCTCTAGGCACACACATATATTCAAATGAAACCAGAGAAAGATTCCCCCTACCACCATGATCATAGCCCTGATTACCAGAAGCATTTGTGAAGACAGGACATTATATTTCCTGGAGTGTTTTGGGGGAAAACCGTAGAGAGCAATATTAGTGAAGAACTGAGTCTGTTGAGCTATCACAGGAGCATGTAGTCTCAAGAAAGGTAGGTTTTCCTGGGATTCTGGGCTGTGTGGAACGATTTCTGAAATGCAAATGCAACTGTAACTGTTTAACATCAGTTGGCAGCAAGTTTCTATCAATGTGTTTCCAGTCACGCTTAAAGAGTCTCAGGAAGGAGGGTGAAAGGAAAGAGCAGATGATTCCCATTGAGGAGGATTGGGCTTTTACTGACTAGCAGGCCCAAGGGACTGGAGTCTAACCTGAATGAAGCCCAGCAGCAAGCAGCAGTAGGTGCAAGGAGGCTGTGCATCCAGCCAACCCTGTGAGCATAACCCGCCCGGCAGCAAGAAAAAGACAAGCTCTTTCCTCCTAGGACCTCAACAGTTGCTGTAGGCTCTGCCACCTTCCTGGTCAAGCTGAGGTCTCTCTCCTAGCCTGCCCTGTGGCCACCACCCCTGTCCCAGGTGGGAAAGGCCCCTGGTGCCAGCTGCCTGTCCCATGCTCCCTGCCTAGTCTGCACTGCCACCAGAGCCCACGTGCACATCATAAAAACGGCAATAGTCATCATGCCAGCTGGTCTTGTAGTAAACTCTCCAGGGACTATGCTCGGTGCCTCCTTTGCCCATTAAATTCCCTCCTCTCCAAGAGGCCATGCACTCCCTTGTGGAGACCGCAGGACTCCTGGGAAGCCCAGGTGGGTTCCGGAGACTCACCCAACGCCCCCAGACACCAGGGTCTCAGAGCTCCAGTCCCTACCTGCAACCTCCAAATCACACTGGACTGAATTTGGCACGTAGGAGGAGTCGCAGATTTCTGCCAAGCTGGGGTTTGCGGTTGGCTGCGTTGTGAGTGTGCGTTCCTCCTTAGTCGGAGGGAAGACGCACAGAAAGCCAGACCCTCTGCCTGGGCACCCGGGTCCCCGTTTGACAAACTGAGAGTAGAGTCGGGATGTGACCCTATGCTCTGGGCAAAGGAGATGAACATAACCGGACCCCACTTCTGGATCCTGGGTGCCACGATGTGTCTGTTTGGAGTCGGGGGCAATAAACATTATGCCTCAGCCGCTCTGTCTCTCACCTCCCGACAGCATCTGGCCTGATTCCAATGCTGCAGGTGGTTACAGGTTGGGGATCTGAAGATCTCAGGATGGCCGCATTTGCCCCCACTCTCCTACCTGGCTGCCAGCAGGGTCTGCCCATTGAGGGAGGAGCCGCTCCACGCCCCAAGGCAGGCGCTCCTGGTGGCACCGGCGTCCTTTCTGGATTCCCAGCAACCTCAAGTTCAAGCTCCCTCCGACCCAGCGTCCCGCGAGAAAGACGCCCACTCCTGCCTTACCTTTGCCAGGCACCGCGCCCCGCACCCGGCTCTGAGCCCCGCACAGCCGGGGGCCGCACCCTCGGAGCGCACCCAGCATCCCCGCGGCTCCTGCGCCCGGCCCAGGCCCACGGCCCGGCAGCCGAGTCGGCCGTGCCAGGCGGCGTCTCCGCGGGTCGCTACCTGCCCTGCAGGGTCCTGGCCGCGGCGGCTCGGGCTCTGGTGGCGCCACCAAGACAACTTCCCCAGACCCCGCGGTCACTCTGCAACACTCGAACCCCAAACCTCGCCCAGCCGCTTGTGCTTCGCTCCCAGCCGCGCCCCGCCCCAGATGCAGGTGGAGAAAGTGCGCCCGTGGGCAGGGAGGGGCGCGCCTGGGAGATTCCCGCTAGGCCCAGAGAGAAAGGCTGGACGCGGCGGCTCCTGCGGGCCTCGGGGAATTCGCTCCTGCGGTCCCTAAACCCGACTGCATCCGCCTCTGGCCCTCGCTGTCTGCAGCGCAGCCCTGGAGGGTTCTGGCCCCGGACCGGCGCCTCACTGAGCCGGAGGCTGGAAGGCGCGGTCTCCCTGGCATGTGAGGGTGCCTGGAATTAGAGCTGGGTATTTAGGAGTTCTTAAGCACAGGTTTCTTCAAGAAAGCGACTGGATAGTGGGGATGGAATGAAGAGTCATTCATCCTGACTGCAAGAGGTAGAATGCAGGAGAGAAACTTCTTCAACCAAAAAGATGGACTGTAAAATACTGATTCTTCCAGTTCTAGATGAGAGCAGATAATTATTTTTTTAATGAATTATGCAAATCCCTCAGTTCTCCACTACATGTGGCCACTACCACTACAATTTAGTGTCAGGGACGATTACTTTTGCAGCCCAAGGGACTGGAGAATTTTTCTTTTTAAGTCAAGCTGAATGTATTTCTAGCCTCTCTAGGTGAGTGAGAATTAAAATATATTCCATTGTTACTGGCTGAGGGATTGGGACCTGCTGGGCCCTCTCCTACTCCTGATATATATATATATATATAT
>NW_022436942.1:84352877-84405287 GCF_009761245.1 Sapajus apella | reverse complement strand
CCTCCTGGGTTCAAGCAATTCTTCCACCCCAGCATCCCGAGTAGCTGAGACCACAGGTGCATGCCACCATGCCCGGCTAATTTTTGTATTTTTAGTAGACACGGGGTTTCACCATGTTGGCCAGGATGGTCTTGATCTCTTGACCTCGTGACCCACCCGCCTCAGCCTCCCAAAGTGCTGGGATTACAGGCGTGAGCCACCGCACCTGGCCAGTAAACTCTTTTTTCTTTCACAAAACCGCATTTAATGCACCGCGTTCCAACAGGATCATAGTACTTTGTTGAGATTGGTTTATTTGTTTTGCACTTAATTTATGATATTTATTAAATCACAGAAAACACAAAATTTGGGGTGGAAACAGAAAAAGGATTATGTAATGAAAGAACTAATTAACCCCACATGACTCAAGGCCAGAGTGGTCACTCAGCGGTCATTTTTCATTGCAGCAGTGGTAGTGACAGCAGAATTGGTTCACACGGTCTCTGTAATGATAAACTGGGCAACATAGTCCCCGTTTTCTGCTTCCTCTTTCTTTATCTCTGGAGCTCTGTTTGTTTCTACCATCCCCAGCCCTACTGTCCCACCATGTCACCACGTGCTGGTGCCTACACATCTTCCTGAGCACACTCCTATTGTCAGAGGCCAAAGCCACTTTCTGTCGCTTACAACCCACAAAGCAAATTTGCACTAGGCAAAATTAAGCAGACTTGTTTAATGCATGACTTGTGCAATAGGAGAGAAGGGCCACAACTTAGACTGGGCTCGACTCAGCTGAAACAAAGGCTGTAAGGATTTTTAAATAGGAGAGTAAGGGAGAAAACAGGCTATCTGTGTTTGCTCTTTGATTTTACCAAAAAAAAATAAAAGTCAAAAAAAATCAAAGAGCAAACTTTCTCCTGTCTTTGTAACAGGAGGGAGTTTTACAGCTTAAAGCAAGACTCCCACCCAAGCTAGAATCCTTTCCTCCCACAGAGACTGGGAGCTGGGACTTATCTTCCTGGAGGATCGTATTTCAAATCAATGGGTCCCAGGTCCTTGAGAAAGATATTTATGGGTTATAAAACTGGCAGGAGACTTGAGAAAACATTTACATCTCAAAGGAGCAGAAAAAGAATGATCAACTGCATGTTTTCTAAAGTAAATGTTCTGTAAACAGGGAGGGAAGGGGCCTCTGTGGTTGGGCCACCTGGGTTATGCAAGGTCCAGGTGAGAGGAAACAAGCCTGGAGTCAGGTGGGACTGGATAAGGTGCAATCAAGCTGAGGAGGGCACTAACTCTCTGTAGATTACAGCGGACAACATGGAGCACAGCTGTCACAACCAGATGAGGTTCTAGGACCTGAGCCAGGGTTAAATCTTAAAGTAGGAATCAGTGTATTTTTAGGAATATTTCCTTTTTGTTCTGTTTCTGACATGTATCCCAGAAGGTGTCTTTCCCTCCCACACCACACAGAGAAGAGGGAATAAATCCTCAAAAAATTCATCTATTTGAGACAGAAAATTCCAGATGCCTATTGGTGGAGTGGCTTTTTTGATCCCAAAGGCTAGGAAATAGGAGAGCTTGAGGATCAGGGAGTTGCAAGGAAGAGAAAAGACTAAGAATCGGAGGGAAAGCGACAAACAGGCTGGGAGGGCTTCATGGGTAGAAGTGGCCCCTACCTTAGCGGCAGCATGTAAGTTACTCAATGCTGAGCTATCCTTGAGTGGGGCCCCCTCTGCCCCGTAGTTCTGTTACCTGTGGATGTTTTCTCACCAGCAGCTTCAGACAGAGACAAGTGCAGTCAACAGAGGGGAGAAGAGTTTAGACACCTTTGGAGGTTCGAGGATGTGAAGAGAAAACTTTTTCAGGCAAGATGGCTCATGGCTATAATCCTAGCATTTTGGGAGGCTGAGGTGTATCCGTGGAACCCAGGAGTTCGAGACCCACCTAGGCAACATAGCAAGACCCTGAATCTACAAAAATAAAAATTAATAGCCGAGTGTGGTGACGTGTGCCTATATTCCCAGCACTTTGGAAGACCAAGGCAGGAGGATCACTTGGGGCCAGGAGTTCAAGACCACCCCAGTCAACATAGTGAGACCTCGTCTCTACCAAAAGAGAATTTAAAACTTAGCCAGAAATAGTGTGTTGTGTGCCTGTAGTCCCAGCTACTTGAGAGACTGAGGCAGGATCTTTAGAGCCAAGGCAGTTAAGGTCGCCGTGAGCTCACTCAAACCACTGCACTC
This sequence comes from Sapajus apella, assembly GCF_009761245.1. Classification (NCBI taxonomy): domain Eukaryota; kingdom Metazoa; phylum Chordata; class Mammalia; order Primates; family Cebidae; genus Sapajus; species Sapajus apella. The sequence continues at coordinate 84,403,062 of NW_022436942.1, read as the reverse complement.
CAGCCAGGAAAACAGAGAAAAAGACTGTCAAAATAAATAAATAAATAAATAAATAAATAAAAAGCTGGGCACGGTGGCTCACACCTATAATCCCAGAACCTTGGGAGGCTGAAGCGCATGGATCAACTGAGGTCAGGAGTTCGAGACAACCCTGAACAATATAGTAAAACCCTGTTTCTACTAAAATTACAAAAACTAGCTGGGCATGGTGGCATGAACCTGTAATCCCAGCTACTCAGGAGGCTGAGGCAGGAGAATCGCTTGAACCTGGAAGGTGGGGGTTGCAGTGAGTAAGCTGAGATCACACCATTGGACTCCAGCTTGGCCTACAGAGCAAGACTCTGTCAAAAGTAAAAAAGAAAGTAAAAAGGAAAACAACTTTGCTTTCTTACCAAAGTGGAAATTCTGTAGGAAACTGGGTAGAAATGATCACACCTCCATTGTTATTTCTGCATTCTTGGGCTAGACTTCACCAACTCAGAAGCTATAATGATATCACTTGCTGTGGTTCTTTTAAAGTTCAGTGTCAAAGGATACATGCAAGTTTGTATCAAAGTTCATAGTGCTGTTCAAATATCATCGCTGTGCTAAGACAATGCTTTAAAAAAAGCTTGGTACCCAGACATAACAGAGACGTTCTGAGAAGATCATGCTGACTTTTTTGAATGTAGAGATACTCTCCTAATTAAAAGCAATCATTAATTGATATTAAAGTCTGTTTACTCAAGTAGGTCAAACACTTTTTATAAAATCTTACTCAATTTTTAGCAAACCCTCTGGTTATACAGTAAATCAACATCCTAGTTTGTAATTACTGCAGACTGGCTTAAGTAATTTTTACTGAATGAGAATTCTAATTAATGAAAACAATTCAAAATGTTGTCAGTATCTTAGGATAGTGATAATCCTGGGCTATCAAATGTGGGATTTCTGGGAGGTCAGGTGGCACAAAACAGGTGGTGGGAAATGAGGCAGGTGGATTAGCATCATTATTGAAACCAGTAATAATGTTAACTACAACCAAAATTGGCATAATAAATGTCAAGCATGATTACAGTTTTACTCCTCACATCCCTAAAATGGAAATACAACACACAAAAATTACACTTAAGAACTCTTACATTTTTCAGTTGACATGACAGATGTTAAATCTCCTCCTCTCATGTGATGCTAAGACCTTGGCTACTTCATTACTTATACCTTGCTTCATAATATAGAACCCCAAAGGTCTCATCTCATCACAGGATTACAACATCATCTCAAAGCCCAGAATCTCATCACCTTTGTTAGATGATGATGCATGGCTCTCTACAGGTGGTTCCTTAAATAAAGCTATTTGTGTGTAGTTTCTCTCAGTTTTTAAGGCTTGTTAAATGAAATATATAACTCACGTTCCTGCCCCCATGCATCTAATGTACAAAGCTTAAACAAGAATAGAATAATCATTGAAGACAGTCTTGCTTAAAAGGAGGGAAACTGAGATCCATAGGAGAGTAACTGTTCTGTAACAACTCTGAAATACGAGCAGAGGTATACTGGGAGTTTCTTGACTGGGGACCAAGACCTGGGAACAATTCTCTGTGGCTCCCAGCTCCAACCCCAGAATGGATAAATCATGAAAGAAGGCATGAGTTTGTAGCTGCGTTGTTTTCTTAACTTTCTTTCTACTTGTGGGATTTTGGGGATAAAAATGCTGTATTTTATTTGATGTTCGAGATGGCAGTATTTCTGCTAATATGATTTTCTGAAACTCTTGTGGAACCCCTGTGAATCATACTGGTGTTAACTTCATTAAATAAAAGCTACCATATGAAAGTCTTTTATATAGGATATAATCTCATAAATTTAACAGAAGCTCACTTGTGTAATAGGCAGACTCCAGATCTTTCTAAAGGGCCTTTGTGTGAGGAAATAATGCTCTAATGTACCACCTATGAACTTGGGTCTTCCCACATGTTCTTATGGTCAAACCCTCAGTTTCATCTCAAGAAAATATTTTCCTGATGGTGCTTTGAATTCCTTCTTTGCCTGAGAATGATTTCTTAATTTTAGCAATTGGAATTAATGTTTGCCATCAGAAGAGATTAAGAATTTTAAAAATTACTGAGTTCTGGCTATTATTCTTTAAAGTTCTTCTCTCATTTTTTCTCTTTCTTCACACATTTTATGATAAGTAGCAACTTCAGCATTTTGCTTTGGAATCCCCTTAACTAGATCACCAAGTTGACTAGGTACATTTTCTACTTTCCACATTTGTAGGAGTTTGGTCAGGGTGGTGGGAGAAATTATAAGAGAAAAATCATAGAGAAAAGGATGCAAACCCTCTTGGAAGGCCGGGAGGTTTTTGCAAATGCCTCAGGAAGGAATGAGCCAAAGGCAGTGGTTCTTACCCAGAGGCAATTAGGCAGAAAGGAATGTAAGGGAGATTATCTAAAGAGCTTGTTTAGATAACCATGTGGTCCTAAGACTGACCTTTGAACATCCACGGGCACATGACTGCTCTATAATCGGGGTGTCAACAATGTTATTACACACAAATGGTGTTTGCGTTAGGCCTTGGAACCTGGCCTTTAATCATTCATAGGACTGCTTCTCTCTGGGGAGGGTGACCATGTTCATTATCTACAAGTGTGTTGACTCAAAGCCTCTGTCATTAAATCTATACTGAATACATACCCACAATGCCAGCTGATAAGGGCCATGGCTGCTGACTCTTTAGGGCACCTTCTTCAGTGTCTGTGAGTGGGACTGACCCCTAGCTCACTCTTTCACTAGATATCTGTGTTTGAGTGCATTTGATCATCTATCGCTGGGTCAGGGTCTATGGGCCGGACCCGACACACATTGTGGCAGGTGTCAGTTTTGCTAAGTTTCTGCCACAACATAACAAAAATTCTCCTGTTCCTCTTTCTAATAGCATGTTTCTCGCTTATTTCTAAACTCCCAGAGCCCAGAACCACAGGACTGCAACGGTCGATTCAACGCAAACTAAGCCTTTGTTTACACACTCCCCAAAGTCATCTCAGCCTCTGCCAACTGCTCGGTTCCAAGCAACACTCAGGTTCTTCTACTTTTTGTGGTTGGCACCTCACTTCCAGGGACTAAAGTATTAATTTTTTATTCCTTCATGAAAAATTACCTAACATCATCATGGCTTAAGAAAACCACCATTTGTTATTGTATCATTTAACTAGTTGCCTTGGCTCAAGATCTTCAACAAGGCTGCAATCAAGTTGCTGCTCAGGGCTGCAGTCATCCCAAGACTTGATCATTGGAGATCTGCTCTCTCACTCGCTTGCTCTGAGAAAAATAAGCTGCCACGTGCTAACCTGCCCAGTAAAGAATCCCATGTTGCAAGAAAATGATGTCTCTGGCCAACAACCATGAGGACTTGCCAACAGCCATGTATAATTACAAGTTGGCTGGAAATAGCTTAAAATCATACGTGGAGGAAGATACGTCGGTTTGGGCACCGGAAAGAAGTTAGGCTGCCTGAGATTTTGTAACTAATGAAGAGCAAACAAAAGGGCACTTCAAAATGAGATAAAAACATAAGTAGGGGTGTAACTGGGGTCTTCATGTAGACAACAGAGCTGCCATCAGCCAGGCCTGTTATGCACTCCCATATTACAGAAACACATGAGGGCTATAAAATAACCTTCCTCTAAGGTCTTATCAGGTAGGTTCCCAGGAGGAAACAAATGCATGCTCAAATTGGGTAACTTAAAGACAGTTAAAGAGATTGTTTTAAAAGCAGAATAAGTGTTTAATATGGTGAAATAAGTATAGCAGATCAGGGGCTAGTGAGAATAGAAAGGAAATATCTCCTGCTCCTCAAGAGAAAAGGAAGGGAATGGTTTCTAGAACCAGGAAAGGGGGTTTCTAGAAAGTTTTCTACAACCAGGAAAGGGGGGCTGTTTGACAGAAGCCATGACCTTTGGTAAGAGGACACAGAATATCTCCAGAGACCTAAAGGGAGAGAATTAGGGAAAGTGACATCCAACGCTGATTTTCTTAATCGCCAATCTCCTGGAGATGTCTTTCTTGGGCCAAACCCATCAGGAAACCAGAGGACAAGGAAGTCCACGATACCATCCACACAGGGCACCTTCTCTGGGTACAAGTAGGTTGCAGAGGGTGGAAAATTGATCTTGAAGGCAAATAGAAGATAACTAGCACTCCTTATGGCTGGTAGACACCACCTACCATAGGGAAGTAGACACAGGAACCAAGGAGATAAAGACAAGTCTATCTGACTTATTAATGGTAGAATTCTATCAGAGGATGTGCCTGACCTATGCATACAGTCAGGTATCCTAAGTGGACCTCCTGTCAGAACTCTGTCCTCTCCTGACAGTCAGAGGCCATGACCATACTCTTCCCCACAGAGCTGGGGAGAAGACCACAACTCTGAAAAGAAAGTGATGCATGGCTGCACTGAACATGCTTGGTTCCTGATCCCAAGCTTTACTGTCATGTCAATCACTCTTTCCAAGGGCAGGGATGAGGGATACAAGGAGAAAAAGATGTGAAGTGGCCCTTGCTATCCTCAGCATAAATGGGGAAGAGGTTCACTCCAGAAAAGCAGAACAGAACAAAGCAAAACATGGTGGAAGTTGAATATCCTCCCTTCAAAAGTTTACAAGGTGAAAAATGGAAGTTGTATATGGTCAAGTGTTTCTTTGAAAATCATTTTCATTTCCTCCAGCACACAGGAAAGTGCTTAATGTCACGGACAGCTCACACTGTGAGAGGCTTTCAGGAATTCATGCCATGTGAAGGAACATGAGATTTACATCTCCACCCTCATCACACCCTGAGGCATTAACTGAGTGGAAGAAAGAATAGAATCACTTCTCACAGGAAATGTATCTCTCTCTCCCCTTTCTCAATGGGGAACATAAGAGTTAAATTTGTATCAGCTCAAATTGTGTTTCATGTTGTTCACCATATAATAGAAATCCACTTCGGAAATAGACATGCATAGAAAAAATCACAAAAAAATGATCACAAAGTGTTAACAGTGCTAGAATGGGCAGAGTATATTTGCTTTCCTGGACACTCTATTAAACATTTTTGACAATTAATTTATCTTGCCTTTACAACTTAAAAATAAATTAATAAATAGTTCTTAGTTTACTGCAGCTGACTTTCCATCTAGTAAGCTTAATGAAGAGTCTGCTGGCACCACATTTTCTGAGATTCAGCTCTCAAAAGAGCAGTTGAAGTCTATGTATATACATAGACTAAAATGCAAAGGATTGTAAAATCCAAAACCCCTGAAATTCCAAGGAGGATTTTGAATAGGCTGATGCTCTTGACTCTATAAGGAAGATGGCTAATGATTTGCAACTTTTCTTTCCTTTAGCCAGTTGGGACCTCAAACTTGTTTTGTGAGAGATTCTAAATATACTGACTATGGTTTTAAAAGATATATCTATCTCAAATAACGATATTTGAGCAATCGAATTTATAAACACAGGATGACAGCTCCAGGCAGGTAGAATCTTAACTGCAAAGCATTTATTATCCTAATCTTGATAATTCTTTTTCTCAATCAATAAAGGACTCAGACTGTGCAAACAGATTAAAAATAAACTATCTCCACTTTATACCTGAAGTAAAATTAGAGAAAATAAATGTATTTATTTCCCTATTAATGTGTTCTATCTGTTAGAGACCTCTGTGCAGGAGGCAAAAGCAGGAAAGTTTCTTGAGACATTTCCTACTTTTGTGTTGTGGGTCAAGAACTATTAGTGGGTCACGAAACTGAATTAGCATGTTGCCATCAGCATTCAAAAAAATATATAAACTTCTAGTTTCACTTGTGACATGCAAAGAACCTAGAAGTCTTTACTCCATTCTTACAAAAAGTAAAAGGTGAATGAAGTTAATACCAGTAACTTTTTTTCTAACCCATGAGACCTGAGGTTTCAGGGTGACCTCCACCCTAAAGTCTGGAGAGGGAAGTGAATGAAGAGAGCCACAGCTGAGATCTGCTTACCTTGAGCAGAAGACTCTAGGTGCCATTAACGAGGATGAAGAATTAAGTGGCAATTCTGCTGTTTGAGCGTGGATTGTGTGAGTCAGAGACTGGGGTGTATTATGTGGGGCTGGAGGCGTCCTTTCATGGATTTTACTTCCAGAAATCTCTCTAGGTTCTTATGGTGAAAATCAGAGAAAAAATCCTCTAATGGCCCTGGTAGCAGGCGAGGAAGAATAATCATTGTGAAATATTTCCAGGGGGTTCTCCATAACAAATAAATTATCTTCAAGGAAAAGGAATTTGCCAGAGCTCATTCCTGATGTGGGAAAGATGTTACTTCCATGCCACCCCCTAAGATCAGGAATAAGACAAAGATGCCCCTTCTCACACATCCACTTCACATTGTACTTGAAGGACTAAGGTAATAAGATAATGAAAGGTTTTAAAAAGTATATAGATTTGGAGGAAAAAATAAAAGTTTAAAACTATATTCTCTCAAAGATGATATGGTTGTCTATGAAGAAAAATCCCAAAGAATCCACAACAAAACACTCTTGGAATTTGCAGTGATTATGATGAAGCTGCAGGATACAAAGCTCATAGATTATTTCCACTACAGTTCTAGGTGCCAGTGGTGAAAACTTGGATTTCGAAATTAAAAACCAATTATTGACACTAGCACCAAAAAACGAAATATTTAGGCATAAATCTAACATAATAAGTAGAGGACTAATATGAGAAAACTATAAAGCTTAGATGAAAGAAACTAAATAACTAACTAAATGAAGATTTTATCTGTGTTCATGGATAGAAAGAAAATATGGTTAAAATGTAGTTCTTCTGAATTTGATCTACAGATTCTTTTCAACTTCAGTCAAAATATTATTAAGCTTTTTTGTGCATACAGATAAATTTTTTCTTTTTTCTTTCTTTCTTTTTATTTTTCCTTTCTTGAGATGGAGTCTTGCTCTGTCACCCAGGCTGGAGCACAGTGGCACAATCTCAGCTTACTGGAACCTCTGCCTTCTGGGTTCAGGGGATTCTGATGCCTCAGTCTTCTGAGTAGCTGGGGCTACAGGCATGTGCCAACACATTTGGCTATTTTTTTTTGGTATTTTTAGTAGAGACCAGGTTTCACCATGTTGGCCAGGATGGTCTCAATCTCCTGACCTCGTGATCCACCTGCCTTGCCTTCCAAAGTGCTGGGATTACAGGCATGAGCCAACACACCTGGCCCAGTTTTTTCTAAAGTTTCTATGAAAAGAAAAAAAAAACTCAGAATATTCAATACAATATTGAAAAAGAACAGTCAGAGAACTAACACTATCTGACTTTAAGACTTATATAGCTACAGTAATCAAGTAGTATTAGCCAAAACTAATCATAATAATAGAGAAATAGATAACGGAACAGAAAGGAAAGTCCAGAAATAGACACATAAATGTAGTGCATTGATCTTTGATTAAAATAAAGATGCAATTCTATTGAGAAGGATAGTGTTTCCAACAAATGATTTTGTTGGAAACAAAATTCCAGATTTCCAGCTGGAATACCTGGACATAAATATGCAAAAGATGAATCCAGACACAGACCTTACGCTTTTAACAAAAATCAGCTCAAAATCATTGTAAACCTTAATATTAAACACACATTTTTAATTTTTTGCAGAAAACAGTAACATAGAAGAAAATCTAGTTGCTCTGAGTTCATAGTTACACCAAAATCACAAGCTATGAAAGACAAAAAATGATTAGCAGGATATCACTAAGATTAGAAACTTCTGCACAAGACACTGTTTAGAAAATAAAAAGACAAGTCACAGACGGGGATGCAAAATGTTTGAAAATCCTTATTGAATTATATATGCAGGACATTTGAATATTTTTTAAATGTTTTATTTCCATAGGTTTTTGGGGAACAGTTGGTATTTGGTTACATGAGTAAGTTCTTTAGTGGTGATTTGTGAGATTTTGGTACACTCATCACCTGAGCAGTATGTACTAAACCCAATTTGTCATCTTTTATCCCTCACCCCCTTCCCTTCCTTTCCCCAGAGTCCCCAAAATCCATTGAATCATTCTTATGCCTTTGCATCCTCATAGCTTAGCTCCCACTTATGAGTGAGAACATAAAAGTTTGGCTTTCCATTCCTGAGTTACTTCACTTAGAATAATAGTCTCTAATTCCATGCAGGTTGCTGTGAATGCCATTAATTCATTCCTTTCCCCAGCCCTCAAAAAAGGCAAAAACTAGTTAAAACATGGTCAAGCAATCTAAACAGACACTTCATTAAGGAAGACATGCCACTGACCAGGAAGCATATGATGGAGTCAGGATTGGAGTAACACATCTGCAAGCAAAGGGATGTCCAAAGCTACCTGAAACTGGGAGAGAAGCATGGCATAGGTTCTCTCTAATGCCTTCAGAAGGAGCATGGTTCTGCTGACATCTCCAGGTCAAACACCTGGCCCCCAGAATTCTCAGAAGATAAATCCCTGCTGTTCTAAACCATGCAGTCTGTGGTACTGCATTATAGTAGTTCTGAGGAACTAATACAAAGACCAATTCCTGAAAAAGATGCAAAGCAGCAGGAAGCTCTTGTTTATCACCAGTGGAAATGCAAAACAGTACAGCCATTTGGAAAAAAAATTGACAGTTTCTTACAAAGCAAGATGTATTATTAACATATAAAAACAAGCAAATTCCTAGGTATTAACATAAAAACAAGCAAATTTCAACTGATTTGAAGTTTTATGTCTATGGAAAAGTGATTGTTTTTAGATGATTATTCATAATTGCTAATAGCTAGAAGGAACATGTAAGTGTTTTTAGATGATTATTTCTAATTGCTAAAAACTAGGAGGAACCATACAGTAGGTGAATGGAAATAAGGTGCTGTACATCCATATCGCGCAACAGAATATTATTCACAGAGAGAAACACATGAGATATCAGACATATGGAACATCTTGAAACACGTGGGTGGTTCTAAAATATATATTGCTAAGTGAAAGAATCCAGTCTAAAATAGACTACAAACTCTATTATTCCATTTATATGACATTCTGGAAAAGACAAAACTATAATGACAGTTAAAAATGTCAGTGGTTGCTAGAGTTTGAAAAAGAAGGAGATGGTTGAAGCACAGATAATATTTTATGGCCACAAAGTTATTCTGCATGATATTATAATCATGGCTATGTAACACCACGCATTTGTCAAAATCTATAGAACTCAACAGCACAAAGAATTCATGTTCATGTATAAAAATGTTAAAAATCATGTAAAGATTTGGAGAAACCCAAGAAGAAATGCAGAATGTGGGAAAAGAACTGTATTAGAAATGCATGATGGGATGGGAGTTGAAAATTAGTAGAATCTGTAAGTCTATAGGCAAAAGAAACTATACATACATAGTATACCTTGGTTAATAAATGTATCTTCTGTATGAGGTGCTGGTTTAAAATTATAATCACACTGTATATGGGTGTAAATTGAAGAAATAAGCAAATGGAAGATGCCGAGATGCAGGTTTCTCAATGTTGGCATGAGCGGTTACAGATAATGAAGGGAAAGAGAATAGAGTGATTTGCATAGTAATGGATTAGAGTTGGAGACATCAGAATATATTCATGCTTATGTTAATATAAATACAAATAAATCTAAAATATTTATGTATATGCATATATGCATAGGTTAGTATATACATATAGATTTATATGCTCTGTCCAGAGGCCAAGAAACAATGATATTGACAACAAGGAACATGCCTAGTGCTCAATGTTTGCTTTCTAACCTCATTCTCCAGTAAAATGAACAATGATTTCTTGGGGAAATGTCTGATTGCAGGACCCGGTCAGGAGATACATAAAATGAGCCTGGGGCCTCTAGCAGGGCATGAAAGAAAGTGTTTAAAAATGTAGAAAACAATGTAAAGTGAGGTTATATTGAAGCGACACAGGAACTAACTAAAAGAAATGTCAATGGCTAGAGCTGGAACAATTTGAGCAACAGAATAAAGTGTCTTTAATTATAACGACAATGTAAATATCCATGTGTCCATACTAATATAAAACATGATTCAATGAGTAAATGGCGAGAATAAAAAAAAAATTCTCACTCAGAAGGATTCCAAATAACTTATGGGAGAATTCTGCCCACAAAGACTGGGAGCATAACCATCACCACCCTTGTCAAGGCTGGGCTGTATATAGCAACTTCATTCCCAAGAGTAGAGTACGGAAATACAGGGAAAAAGCAGCTTTACAGTGGAGAAGCTTGCAAGACACTGCCTCATTAGAAGATCAAGGTTAGTCCCAACAGGGATAACTCATGGTTATTTGCACCCTTGACATGACGTCAGTGATGCGATTTTAAGAATAGCACTTTACTTCTGTGGTCTTCCTCCCCAAAATACATAACCCTCATTTAATTACTTAAAAAATTGGACAAAACCCAATTGAGGGAAATTCTACAAAATATATAGCCAGTGCTCCTCAAAATTGTAAAGGTTATCATGAAAAAGGAAAGTCTGAGAAAGTGTCACAGCCAAGAGAAGTATATGGAAACTCTACCTATGATTTTTTGAAAGTTTTCTATAAATCTATTTTTTTCTAAAACAAAACTATATATAGAGAGAGCTATATCTATATCTCTCTATATATATAGATATATTCCAAAGTACTGGAATTACAGGCGTGAGCTACCATGCCCAGCCAAGTAAACTATATATATATATATATATATATAGTTTTGTTTTAGAAAAACTATAAAAATATTACATATATATACATGTAACTCAACTACTTTCCACAAAATAGTAGTGTTGGCTATTTTGGGTAATAGTGCTTAATTAAAATCCAGGTGTTTTTCAGTCTTTCATAGCAATTCCCAGCTGCATCCCTCTCTTTGCTTAGATACTGGATTTCTTTTTCTGAGACTCTCACTATATCTCAGAATTGTTTTCTTCTATTTCTGAAAAAAAAAAATCAACACTTTGTCTTCATCACCTGACACTAGTGAAAAGCTTGTTCTTCAATTCCAGCAATGCAAAAGTTTCTGATAGTCGGTGCATAACTAATGGACTCATACCTCCAGGGGAAGGAGTTGCGTCAGGAGAAATATGACATGATAAACCAATGTTGGCATCTGAGGACAGAGTGAAAGCCAATTAGTAGAACAACAAAACCAAGAGCTTCATGATTAGCCTCCAAGTTGTTGTCAATTCTCTTCTTCCTACATTCACCTGTCAAAGTAAAGAAGTTTCTTTGAATCCTTTTACATGTTCTGAATTTCTAACTCTGAATCCTTGACCCGAGGTAAAGGGAAACAAACTTTCTTGTTTGCTTGCACCAAGAGTGAGCTATCTATTTTTCATTATTCTGCTATGTTTTAGAAGAGATCACATCCTTCTTGGTGTCACTGAGGCTGAGATAACTATCTAGAACACCATTAGTCTGTCTTGGATTCTAAAGGCATCATGTGCTCCATCTTGGGTGTGGCATGAAGATGGGGCCCCTGATTGGATGGCAGAACTTCTATGTGCTCCAGGGCCCTGGACATGCTACACCCAGAGTCACCCCCACCCCACCCTGATTTTCCTGATCCAAACAAATGTTAAAAGTCACAATCAAATGATCGCCCAAATGGTCAATTTTTTGTTTCCTCTCAAATTCTTTCATATTATGTGACAAATTTTGGTTTTGTTTTTTAAAATGTATTTTTAAAATGTCGACTTCTAAAAAGTACACAGAAATCTCACTCCCATTTTTGCCACTGCCTTTAGAGTACATTTAAAGTGGAAATTTGGTTACATTCACACAAGCCAAGTATTTTCATCATCTTCTAACAAAGACTTAAGAAAACTTTTATTTGTTCATTTATTTATTTTTGACACCAAGTTTCACCCTTTTGCCCAGGCTGGAGTGGAGTGGTGTAATCTCAGCTCACTGCAACATCTGCGTCCTGGGTTCAAGCGATTCTCCTGCCTCAGCCTCCCAAGTAGCTGGGATTAAAGGTGCCTGCTGCCAAGCCCAGCTAATTTTTGTATTTTTAGTAGAGATGGGGTTTCACCACATTGGCCAGGCTGGTCTCAAACTCCTGACCTTACATGATCTGCCCACCTTGGCCTCCCAAAGTGCTGGAATTACAGGCATGAGCTACCATGTCCCAAGAGAACATTTGAGAGGAGCGTATGAATGGTGCTCTCCTTAAAAGCATGATGTCTGCTCCTAAAACCAGGTAGTAGCAACAAGAATTGTACATTTTTTTTATTTCTAAAGGTTTTTAAATTTTTAATTGATATATAATAATTGTACATATGTATTTGTTTTGATACATGTATAAATGTGTAATTTATTCTAAATTTCAAAATAGCTAGAAGAGAAAATTTGAAATGCTTTCAACAGATTAAAATTTCTCTACATTTCTACTCTGGAAAGACAATCCAATAACACCTCTTCTACTTTATGATACATATTGTTTCTTCACAGGATATCTTGAAGTTTGACTTTTAATTCAATAGACTAAAACCAGTGCCTAGTCAGAAAGCATTTTTTATATCTACAGCTCTTTTATTTTATTTTTTTTAGGGTAGAGTTTTGTTAACAGAAACACTGATAATCAGGCCTAAGTACCCTGGAGACTGCAGCCCTCTCTTAAGATTCAGGAGAAGAGATACTTCTAATAAGAATAGCAGCTGATGTGCTGGGAAATAAGTTTGAGATCTCAAAATGTTTTCACAAATGCATGACTCAGACTCTAGGTCACCAATCTCCATCTTAGTTTTAATTTATTTTTAAAAATTCCATCAATTCAGAAAGCCCTCAGTGCTTTGGATGCACTTTTTCTATATTCTATTCTGCACTCCTAGAGAGACACTGGTGCCCAGTGTGCAACCATAATCACCCTTGCATTACAGATATTATTTCAGCCTGGAGTGAGCTGATGTGCAATATGAGAAGTTATTCCCCAGTGGCATCTAACACCAAGAAGATTTGCGAAAGCTCGTATTCAGAGAATTAATAAATGCAGTGATAGTGATTCACATTTTTTTTAAAAAAAAGATTCTTTCTGTTCTTTAAATGTTAGCTTTCTTAGTCCACAGCATTATATTTGCTTACAGATCTTGGGCTATAAATGTCTAGCACAATGCCTACTCTTAAATTGGAATTGAGCAGAATTTAAAAGTTGGATTGTGCAAGCATGAGAAACATTGGGCTAAAATGTTAGGTTTGCATTGGAGATTAGGAAGGAAGAAGTGACATTTTCTGTTAATGTGAAATAGAGGAAGATTTATCAAAATTATGTCCCAAAGGCTGAAGGGGGCGGATACAACATTAGTTTATCTTTGGAAGGAAAGCAGTTATTAAAGAGAGGCATGTCCTCAGGGATCTCCCCTTTTATTGGCCTTAGGAAATGCAGGAGAATGAATGAACAGCATGAAAAATTTCCAGCAGGGTCTAGAAGCCAGGAAAATATGCATATGTTGATTACCAATGAGCCTCTCTCATTCCATCCTGCCCTCCTCCCCTTGGCCCAAAACCCTGCATAGACTCAGCTCATGTAGCTTTCTCTTATTTGTGTGTCAACTACAAATATCTTGCACACTTTACATAAATCATATTTTTAAATACACCAGAGTGGTTCAAATAACTTTTAATGAAGATAGCTAAGCGGTCTCACTAGCTAAGCTCTGCTGTTAACTAGATCTTAGATATGTTCTTTTCATCTATAAAACAAAGTTGTTGGGTAGGATGACTACCCAGACTGCTTCTAACATGGACACACTATGGTTCTAATTTATCAATAAATAATGTGATATAATATAAAGATAGCCTTCCTTTTGCTATATTTTCAGATATAATAGGAAAAATCATCAATAACCTAATTTTAAATTTTAAGTTTCTACATCTCTATTTTGGAAGCTATTTCAAGTTTTCCACACTCTCCCCCAAATTTTTCTTCTTTAGATACTGGAGTGAAAGAAAGTCATGCAGGCTGGAATCTTACAGAGTTGTTCAAAGACAGTTTTGCTCAAGGTAGCAAATACAAATACCAGACATTCACTTTATTCTGAATTTCAGATAAACAACAAAAAAAATTTAATATAGGTATATGCCATGAAATATTTGTGATATACTAAAAAAATTATCCCTTGCTTACATGAAATTCAATTTTAACTAAGCATTTTATATTTTATCTGGCAATTCTATTTGAGGATCAACTAAAAGAGCTTACGAAAATGCTGTGCTTAGAAAATGCTAGTTTCCTTTCATTCATTTAGTATCCCCTACAGAACAACCCAGAAGTGGTATATTTCCTAATCTGTAAGACATTACAGAGTATAAAACACACCCTTATTTCTTTAAGAAAATATTTATGGCAGAGAATCTAACTATTATCTATCATATATGCATGGGAAATGAATTTTAAAATGGTTTTATAAGGAAAATACATAATTCTGCTCATGTAAATACAATATGCTTATAAGAAAACAATACTGGATTGGAAATAATAACCAACTAGTGCTGAGAAATTATAAAATAACATAGCTAAAAGATATATACCATCATCAGTGAATGCAAAATGCAATAGAAGAAATACCTCAAGTATGTTAGTAAGTTGGTTCTATCTCTTCTGTGCGTTATTATAAAAACAAATGCCAGTACAATCATTCATAGAATATTGGTAACTAAAAATCAAGGTGTAATATTAAAAAAATGACATTAGCATGAATTTCCACTCTATACTTGCAGGCTGTGCAAATCAAAAAACAAGGACAGCAACAAAAAACATGAATTTTGAATGAATTCCCACCCAGGGAATGTAGACAAATTATATGTAGATTATATGCAGACAAAACAATATTTCAGTAAAAACACCAAAAGAAAAGAAATCTGTAATGAGATTCCAATGCTATGCTCATGCATGCAGAAAAAATATTTTCCTGACAATTACTATTGAACAAATAACAGAGGAGAAAATGAATGAAATCTTGGAAAAAAACGAGCTTAATCAAGAACTCACTAGAGCTTCTATTTCTCTTTGGGGCCATTCTCATTGTGGCAGTAATAATTGTAAATCAATCCTGTACAAGAAGTTACTCAAACCCTACCTAAGGTTTTCTAGGTATCCCAGGTCTTGATATTTTTAAGCAAACCTCCCTGAGATGTGAGGTTTCTGTGTTCACTCTGATGGTCTTGGTTTGCTTTTTTGGCCATTATGAAGTAGAAACCTTGGTACTGCCTTGAAATCCACTATCTACAGCTCCTTTCAGAGGTGGGAACAACTAATGGCTTTCAATGTGCAATGTGGGTTGCCTAAATCTATAATAATGGCAAAATAAGTTGCTTTCAGGAAAAAAGCTAGCAAATAAAACAGCACTTTATAAGTTAATGAAGAAAAGAATATAAAATAATAATAATAATTACTAAGTGTGGAAAACAAAGTTTTCAAAATTCAGCCCTGATTAAAATTAAGGGGCCCAGATCCATTTTCAAAGACCAAGCAAAAAGGGTGACTTTAGAGCTGAGAGGCAATACATTTATAATTGGCACAGAGATCAAGGAATATTGGCCATGTTCCATGTCACCATCATGGATCAGAAAACAGTGGTAGAAGTTAGAAGTAAAAGAACCCAAGAGTCCAATAGGATACAGAATTGGACTGAGAAATAATCTCCTCTGCAATGAGAGACTCATAGACATACCACCTGCTCTCCTACCCTAGGTCCTGGAAAGGGACTTGGCTATTAGACACCTAAGGAGCATTAGTGAAATAAATGAACAAACAAAATGAAATTTAATTCCCTAATGTCCATGGAAATACAGAGTGAAGACAGAATTTCCCTGTGAATGTGGAAGACGAATATTAGTCAATTATCTATTTTTAGCAAAATTTCAAAAAGTTAAATTGACTTCAGCTAGTGTGTGTGTAAAAAAAACATGGGGATGTGATTAACAAAAACAGAAGTCTACTATCTTTAAATGATATATTTTCAGGTGATTTTTAGAGACATTTTTCATAATAATTTTATGACAATTATGTTCATTATAATTAATTTTAAGGCAGCACAAACTAAATGACAAGCAATGAGCAGATGGGATATTGATTCTCAGGTTACCAACTGTTGCCCTAAAATGACTTTCACTCAAATCCCAAGCCTGGGATTGATGCTATAATCCCCAAGACCATGAAAGGGCAAAGAGAAAAAATGGAACATACTGCATCACTAGTTTGTACATGCTGCAATACAGGGGCTGTTTCTCTAAGAAAAGTCTGCAGAATCTGCTGTCAGATTCCTCATTCCTTCCCTTCTCTGAGTCCACACATCACAGTTATGACCCCAGCCATCCTCCCACCTTAGTGGTCCTTCCAGCTGCTACCTGGGGCAGAGCTCAGAGGCTAGATTTATTTTCCTGGAAGAGGCCCCAGTGAGCTTAGAGAACATTCACCAAAATGATGGTTCTCGTCTCCATAATTCTGTCTGGAAAGCAGCATCTGACCTTTACCTTGTGTGTCATCCTGGGGCTGGTGCATCAGGACAGTAGCTATCAGGGAGGACAAATGATGTGGCATCTGGGAAAGGGCAATGATCCAAACCACAGGGCCCCAGAAGAGAGATGGGGGAGCCCAGAACAGGGCATCTAGCCTGACTTATGCTTTCCCATCACCAGTTTTCCGCTTCTCTTCAGGAAATGCTCCCAACCACAAATGCAAGTAAATGAATGAGTCTTTTGCTTTGATATCAGTGGCTGGATTTGCCAATAGCCAATCCTGCAGGGAGGGTGTGGATAGGGCTCAGGCCTCTGTTGCAGTCACCAGAGAAGGTGTGCCGCTTCCTTCCTACATGCTAGAGTTGTAGGCTTGAGATTAAGGAGGGCCGAGGGGGGGGATGGGACCCCTGAGAGAAGAGAGACGTCTTTTGCTAAGGTAGTCCTTTTGGTAAAGATGTCAGCACCTAAACAAAACAAGGAGGGTTGGGTGCAGTGGTTCATGCCTGTGATCCCAGCACTTTGGGAGGCCAAGGAGATTGGATCACTTGAGCCCAGGAGTTTGAGACCAGCCCAGACAGCACGGTGAAACCCCATCTCTACAAAAAAATACAAAAATTAGCCAGAAAGTGGCATGTGCCTGCAGTCTCACCTACTTGGGAGGCTGACGTGGGAGAACCACCTGAGCCCGAGGAGGTGGAGGCTGCAGTGAGCTGGGATTCTGCCACCGCACTGCAGCCTGGGTGACAGAGTGAAACCCTGCTTAAAAAAAAAAAAAAAAAGGAAAGAATAAAAAAAGAAAAAAATAAAGAAAACGGGGGTATCCAAGAAGAGACTTTGCAGGCAGGGGTAGGTCACAGGACTTGGGTTGGAGGTCCATCTCTGTCCTCTGTTGACACCAGGATCTCAGGCAAGCAGCTTTCCCTCTAGGCTGTGTGCTTCTCTCTATGGGTGAAATAATAGTTCCTAACCCACTAAGTTTGGCAACACTGATAATGCAGGTAACACACTCAGCAAAGTATTGACACATTGCAAATACTTAAATAAATGTTACTGCTCAAAAAATAAAACAAGAGAAGCAGAAGGAAAGCCCAGAGCTCCAGAGAAAAGAGAAGAGTTTCAAAGATGTCAGGAGTGCAGTGCTTTATGCTCACACACTTGCAGGTCCATGGACCCAAATGTGGGTAAACTGAGTCAGTGTGCACCATCTCTATATCACCTCAACAATCTGAACAACTGGGCATCAGCAGCCATTGGTGGACACTTTATTTTCCTTTAATAACTTCCTTAATGATCTCTGGCTACAGATGGACTGGTCTATTAAAATCAAGGCAGATGTGAGTTGCAAACCTCATGCTCTTTCTACAACGGAAACTACAACCAAGGCTGTAGCTGGCTGCCTTCTCAGGGTGGTACTGAAGCCTTCTCCAAGTAGCATTTGGAAGGTAATTTTTCTGAAAGTCCCAGTGGCACAGACATCTTAAAATCCAAAAGAAATTCACTGTGGCTAAACATTTATTGGCAACTCATAAAATGATAAGTTCCTCCCATCCCTAGCTGGTATCCAGCAGGAGTCTTTGGAAACAATTGTGGATTTGAAAGTCCAGTGTCTTGTATCTTACACTGAGAACATTATAATGAGATGCAAAGGAACTAGAAACAAAGGAAGAGATGTATGCATCACTGTCAGCTGATCTCTCAGGGGTATGTTGAAATCTGCAAAGCTTTTTCATGTTGCTCATTTGCCTTGATTTGTTACCTTCACCAAGATAAATACAATGATCTCTTCCCCCAGTTCTTCTATCACTGGCTGGTCTAAAGTGAGATAAAACAACCTCAGGTCTGTTTTGCCTTTGGGGATTATGCAGGGTATTTATGAGGAGGTGACTGGGTGAGTTTATCCAGGATCAACTCATGTGACATATGCCCTTTTTCCGTTGTTCACTGATCAACACCAACGGCCCATACCATCTACTCAACCGGCACAAGAACGAACAGTTACTCGGAGGTATGAAATAGATACGCACGTTACAGTCACAGTGAATGAGTTTATCACTGAATTTCCTTTGTCCTTTGGTCAAGAGCTGATACTGGACATCACATTTCTCCTTGCTTCAATGGAACTCGTCAAAATCTCCAAAAATTACGTTCAGAGATGTCTTCCTTGGCCTTGTGTTCACTGATACACTCATGAAGGTGATGTTCTGTGGATGTCCAAGAATCATCACCCCCTCCAAAGTCTGACCCACCATTGGCTGGCCAGTGGCCAATCAGATAATCTCAATGACATGAACCAACAGTGGGCTGTGGGCACTGCACTGTGATGTCACAGAACCTGGGACCCGCAGCCATGCTGGGCTAGGACAAGAGGTAGAAGCAGAAAAAGAGATAAGCCATTCTGAGAAGGAAGAGACAGGTGGGCTTTTCTATGTTGGTGCCTTGCAGTTGAGCTCTTTTTTACTGTACGCTCCTGGATCAACCCCAGATGAACCACTACGGCTTTCAAATACCCCTTGATTCTTGGACCTCCCTAAGTAATCATCTCTCCTTCCTGATAAAGATGACTCTTTCTGGAAGACCACTCCACAAACTTCTAGTAACTTTGTGAACTTAGGCAAGTTATTTAACTTCTCTGGGCCTCAGTTTCCCCATCTGTAAAACAGCAACAATAACCCTCCCCCTATTCCACAGAGTTGCCCTGAGGACCAAAATAACAAATTCATGTGAGAGATTGGTGTACATTGCCTGAGACATAAAGCACACTTAGTAACAATGACTAATTATACTGGGTACTTCATTTATCTGAATGACTAATGGGATATTGGAATTAGGATGGGGTTAACCTGCATCCAACCCGCTGGTCCATCTGGTTTGAGGCACAGTGGTGTGGCCGTTAACAGCAAAAACTCTGGAGCTGGTCTGAGGTTAATGAGGTTGCCTCATCGCCAGAGAGGTATTTTTCTCACCTAACAAGAGGCAAGTGGTTCCAGGGTGGGCTTGCGTGAGGTACGTGGATGTGCTTTGGTCAAGAATTAGGTCAAGGTAGACATCAGGCCTGCATGACTGTGGGATTCATGAGCAGGTGCACACCTCCACCTATTATGTAACCTGACTGTGTAAGCTGAGGCTTGGCTCTATGCCACTATTGTCCATAAAAATATAATCGTCCTGCGGATGCTGTACAGGTGCTGTTGGTCTTGGCTTAGCTTGGTAAGGCATGGCACAGCTCGGTGCTGGTGCCCAGAGAGAGATATGAAACTACTGATGCTTATAAGGAAGAGCTACTCGCCTTGAAGGTGGGCAGTGGGAAGCCAGGAATGGGCTTGTAGAAAAAGAGAAAAAGTTAGTCAGCGAATGCAGCTGTAGGTCTGAGGGTGGCAGGAGCCACAGGGCCAGAGCAGACAGCCCAGATGAAGGCGGAGAGTGTGAGAGAGCTGCCGAATAAAACCATACTCACCTGCCTGCAGCCCCCGAGGGTTCTATCATCTACCCACCCACTTCCCTCGGACCTTGACATAGGCATGACAGCTTGTGACTCAGCAAGTCAAGAACTTAGTACGCTCGAAAATTCTTTTGGCTTTTTCCTCACAGGCATGAGATGGCTGCCAAAGCCACAGCAATCTAGACTTCACTTAAATCACCTGAAAATAGAGCTGCAGGAAGAGTTCTTCTCCTCCCTCTGTCCTCCTCCTCCTCATTCTTCAGCCCCTCCCCCTTTTTCTTCTCTCTCTCTCTCTCTCTTTCTCCCTCTCTCTTTCTCTCTCTCTCTCTCTCCATCCCTCCCTATTTTCAGGAATGTTAAAAATCTCCAGAAGTTCCAAGCAAACTTTCTAGCTGCAGGCCGCATTCCCATGCACTAGCACCAAGAGATGCTGAGAGATGGACATCTGGGAGAGAAGGAATCTGTGGGCAAGGAGAGAGGGCCAGGGTGGATGCTGGGTGGCCAACCCAGGGTGCCATCCCAGGGATCCCTGAATTCTCTAAGGACAGGACATGAAGCTGTGCATTCCTAGGAGCTGCTTACTGTCTGTGTATTAATAATAATATTAAAAATAGCAGCAACCATAATACCTCTTTCAGAGTCACTATATTGCAAAGTTCTAGGAGGCTCACTAACCCTGAGAGTGCTGGGATGGGTTCTCTCTGGGAATGTGTGATTGGAGCTACAGCATCAGCCCCCACTGTACAACATCTGTACCGATGACCTAATTCATTCCTCACAAAACAGCACGATGGGAGTGCGTGTGGCTACTCCCCTTTATAAGTGAGGAAGTGAAGCATGGGGAGGGTTTTTCCATAGGGATGAGAGGTTATGATTTATTCTGTGCTTTACCATCATTAGTATCTGCAGCCAAAACATGTTTCTTGTAGGGATTTTCAAACTAGCTGGACCAGTGGCAAGGATAGCAGAGAAGGTTTACTCCCTAAACACAGGTAGTTCTCTTAGGGTAGCCTAAGGGTCTAACCTCACCTGGACCAATTCAACTTCTGCAGTTTGCCAGCTACTCGATTAATAGCCACTGTCATTCACTATAAATGCAGGCCACGTTCCCATGCACTAGCACCAAGAGATGCTGAGAGATGGACAGCTGAGAGAGAAGGAATCCGTGAGCAGGGAGAGAGGGCTGGGAGGGATGCTGGGTGGCCAACACAAGGTGCCATCCCAGGGATCTCTGAATTCTCTAAGGTTAGGACAGTATAAACCCTTGCCTCAATATAAACCCAGGTGTTGAGCAATTAAAGTCCTAGGGAAAGATGCATAGAGCTTGTTCTACTTGAAAATCATGGGCATCATGAAACAGTCAACAATACCGGCTTACACAATGAGGTAGAGGAATCTAGATGCTCACTAGCTACTTGTGAGTCTCTTCTGCAATGCAGGGTCATTATTGACTGTTCAAGGGCTTCACTTTGCAGCCCCTGTGCATGGGGACAGGGCCATGTGGTTAGTTCCCACTAAAAGATGTGAGCAGATTAGTGTGTTTCACTTCAGGGATAAGGACTTTCTATGCTGAAGAGACGGGCATCTGGGAGAGAGGAAATTCACCAGCAGGGAGAGATTCCTTCTCACACTCTTCTTTTTTACAATGACTTTGGAAACCATGTGTTGAGTATGATGAAGCTACAAGAAGGAACGCATCATATTCCTCAAGTGACCATGTGAGAGACAGGGCTGTGAATGAAAGCAGCCAGAGACAAAACAAGCGGATTGGGCTGTATATCAAAAAACAAACAAATAAAAAAATCCCATGATTTTATTGCTGGACTACTGACAGGTGTGGGGTGACTGCTACAGGACATTAGCCTATCTGGACAATACACATATCCTGTCTCTAGGACATGAACCAATTTAAAGAAGAAAGAAATTCAAGATCCAGTTAACATCTGGTTGTTGACTAGTTTCAATGCAACAATTTTATCTGCAAACAAATTTGTGTGTAGACGTGGCAAGATACACACAATTACACCTTTCTGCTCATTGAAAAAACATAGAAAAACAGTACAAAGAATGATCCTTGAATTGTGAATCTTTCATAGTACTGGCGGGAAAGACACGACGCACTAAAAAGGGGAAAGTGATGAGAGTCTAGGGAGTGGACTATTTACACAGATCAGAAGAGACCTGAAGGTGAAACAAGCGACAGGGAACCGTGTCGGGGTGATACTAGGAAGCCCCCTCTCTCCGGGCCAGAAGGGAATGGAAAGGAATAAGTGAGTGGGGCAGAGGGGTCTGCAGCTATTGGGTGTGGACACACAACAGGAGCTGTGGTCTCCAGCAGAACAACTCAGGCTCTGCCACCTGTGGCCAAGCAGACAGTGTGGCAGGCACCTTGATATGCTGCTACCCAGGCCCTTTTTTGATGAAGGATGTGTTACTGTAGCTTCAAAGAGTGCTATCACAGCATGTAGACTCCAGCTGCAGCCCCTTCAGGGAGTGTCTGAGATGCTGAGACTCATCATTCCCAAGGACAACCCCCTTCCCGGAGGGCCCAGACAGTGAACGGTTGCCGTGGGAGCATAAAGGCCTGACCATCTCAGCCCACCTCAGGGGAATCGCTAGGACCATTCTACATCCCAAGCTCAACCTAGAGTTGGCCATGCTTTTCTGGGCCTGCTTCAGAGCTCAGCCTTTCCCTCCGCCCACTCCTGCTCTCTTTCCTTCCTTTCCGAGGAGTGGCCCCCAGAATCACTCCCCAGTAAGCATCCTGCACACTAACTTTTATTCCAGACTCTTTTGTCCTCATTGAACCACCCAGGGATGGGGAGAGAAAGCCAGGTTGTAAACACCCTCACCTCTCCCTCTCTTCCTACTGTTTTACCTGCCGGCACCACCCATTGGCCAAACCCAACTGAAAACAAGAGGGTGAGGAAACTGAGATGATTTTCAGAACTTGTTTAAAATAGGGCTGGACAAGGACGGGGAATATATGTTTGTTCTTTTAATCATAAAAGGAGCTCATGAATCTAGGGAGGAAGGAGAGCGGGAAGCCGTTGGCTGACAGTGTAGAAAAAGCAGTGTCCCTGATGAAAACAAATATCTGGATAATAATTTGGTCCAGATGAACAGCCAGATGCTGATGAGAGTTTATACAGTCCCTTGTTAACATGAATCTGTTTTTCTTTTGTGGTTTCCTTTAAGAATCAAAACTTCAGAGCAAAATGTGGGTGATGCATGTTATCCACAGATTCGTGTTCCTGTAGCAGGATAACTCATTCCAGACAAAAACCTAGAGGTCACTTGCAACCCACGTTGTCCCTCGTATACTCCAGTCTAGTCAGAGAGCATCTGTCATGCATGTTCCCAGCAGTGGGTTGGTTTGCATGGGGCACACCTGAGAACCTAGTGCCTACAGATGTATTTGTTTATCCTGTACGGTATTTAGAAAATGAATTGTTTGACAACATTTGCAAATTGGAAGATTTTTAATAAAAATGTGGAATTGTGGTTTTCCTTGGAGAGGCCAATGCTGTGGTGCCACAGGGACCCCAAGCCTACTGAGTGGCAGCTGTCTTGCAGGCCCCACCTCCCCGTATTGCCCCCGTCACAGGAGCCGAGTGTTAGATGCTGTTTTTCATTGCACATGAGCAGAGCTAAGGGAAGAGCAAAGTGTTTCTTCTGCCAAAGTCCCTATCCAAATGGGAAGATAAAAAGTAGTGTGGACCAGATGCTTCAAGAAAAGTGAGAGGGAGCATATTTCTTTGAGGTAATGATAAATATTCCTTCATGCCCCATATGTAACTTTGTCTGTGGGATAAGGGTTATATTAGGCTCCACTTGTTTACTCTCCAGCTTGGCCCGAGGTTGTTTCTGCTTGGAATCCTGCTATGAGCTCTATATTATGCCAGAGTCGCTAGAAGGAGTGACAGTCTTAAGGAGAGGAAAAACTCATAGGAAACACTTGTTGACTGAACAACTGATGGTAATTTTATGCAGAGTAATAAAAATCAGTGAAGCTAAATACAAATAAAAACCTAGGCTTTCCATATATTCAGAAATTGGAGCAAATACTATGGGCTGGAACAGAAAGGGAAGCCACCAGGAAATGGTGAAAGACTAGATTAGGAACAGCTGGTTAGGCTTGTGTTTTTTAACTTCTTCATCATATTCCATAATAAGAAATAATGCTGGACGTGGTAGTTCACACCTGTAATCCTAGCCCTTTGGGAGGCTGAGGCAGGAGGATCCCTTGAGGCCAAGAGTTCCAGGCTACCTGGGCAATACAGCAAGACCCCATGTCTACAAAAATAAGAAATAAAAAATTTAGCTAGGCATGGTGGTGCATACCTGTAGTCCCAGCTACTTGGGAGGCTGATACAGGAGGCTCACTTGAGCCCAGGAGTTCAAGGCTGCAGTAAGCCATGATGGAGCCACTGTGCTCCAGTTTGGACAACAGAGTAAGACCCTGTCTTTAAAAAAAAAAAATACATATTACATTATAATTCATCCACCACCACCCCCCCCGCCACACACACAAACACGAATACAAACACCTATAGAATTTAAATCAAAATTTCAGTAAGAATATACACACTTGTTCCAAGAACCCTGACGTATTTTATTCTATTCCATGCGTTTGAAAAGTAATGATAGTCCATAAATTGATGTAATTGATTACTAACAGTTTGCCAATGGTCTACACCTAGGAAATAGTAGTAACCACTGAATTTGGTACCTGCAACTGGAATATTCTACATCCTAGAAACATTTCAGGTCTAGGTCTTTTCTCCTCTCTTTTCTGGATTTTCCCTGTCTCAGGTTCTGTAATACTGCCCGTCAGGGAGGATGCCACAATGGCACAGATCTGGGTTTTTAAGCGTTTAACTGAGGACTCATTTGATGAATCTTTTATTTTTCTGGTAAGCGTGAGACCTCTCAAAGATGCTGACCTCTCATGATAAGAAGTTGTTTCCTGTCTCAGGGTGTCCAAGGAACGTTAGATGCAAGAAATCATTGCCAAAGCCAATGCCATGAAACTTTTCTCCCATGCCTGCTTTTACGAGTTTTAATCTTATGATTTGAAATATTTTCTTATAAAATTCTAGGCTTATTAGGTATTTCAGAAACAAATCTTATGTTTAAATTTTGAATGCATTTTGAGTTGACTTTTGTATACGATGTAAGATAAGGGACCCGTTTAATTATTTTGCATGTGCCTATCCAGTTTCCCAAAACCATGTGTTGAAGAGATCCTCTCATAATTGGGTCTTCCTGGCACCCTTGCAGATGATCAGCTGATGATCTGTGTATGGATGTGGCACCAAAAGCAGAGGTGACACAAGCAAAAATGGACACATGGGACTACCTCATACTGATAGGCTTCTGAATACCAAAAGAAATATGCAACAAAGGGAAAAGGTTACTCTACAATATGGGAGAAAATGTGTGCAAAGCATATACCCGAAAGAGATTGAATATCCAAAAATATAAGAAACTCCTAAAACTCAACAGCAAAACAAACAACTCAATTTAAAAATTGGCCAAGGGCTGGGCACAGTGGCTCACACCTGTAATTGCGGCACATCGGGAGACTGAGGCTGGTGGATCACTTGAGGACAGGCGTTCGAGACCAGCTTGGCCAACATGGTGAAACCCTGTCTCTACTAAACATAAAAAAAAAATAGCCAGGCGTGGTGGCACGTGCCTGAAATCCCAGCTACCCGGGAGGCTGAGGCGCAAGAATCATCTGAACCTGGGAGGCAGAGGCTGTGGTGAGCTGAGATCGTGCCACTGCACTCCAGCTTAGGTAACAGAGTGAGACACTGTCTTTAAAGAAAAAAAAAATAGTAGGTCAAGGATTTGATTATATGTTCTTCCAAAGAAGACACACAAACGGCCAATAGGTATATGAAAAGATGTTCAACATTACTAATTATCAGAGACATGCAAATTGAAACCACAATGAAATATCACCTCACACTTGCTAGGATGACTATTATAAAATAAAATAAAAGGTAAGTGTTGGCAAGGATATGGAGAAATTAGAACTCTTGTGCACTGTTGGAAGACATGTAAAATAGTACAACCACTATAGAAAAGTATGGAGGGAAATCCTCAAAAAAATTAAAAATAGAACTACTGTGTATTCCAGCAACTCTATTTCTGTGTATATGAAAAAAAATAAATTAAAATCAAGATCTCAAAGAGGTATCTGCACACCCACATTCATTTTAGCATTATTCATATTATCCAAGATTTGGGAGAAAAAAAAACCCTAAATATCCGTAAATAGATAAATGGATCAAAAAACTATGGCATGTGCATGCAATGGAATGTTCTTCAGCCTTATAAAAGAAGGAAATTCTGCGGTGTGCAGTAAGAAGAATGAATCTGGAGGATAACAAGCTAAGTGAAATAACTGCCGCTTACATGAGGCATCTAAAATAAACTCACAGAAGCAGAGAGTAGAGCAGTGATTTACAGGGGCAGGGAGATGGGGGAGCGGAGGCTGCCTCTACAACCTGTGTCAGGTTTCCGTCATGCAGTACGAATAGGTTCTAGAGCCCTTCTGTACAACACAGTACCACATGGCACACTTAAAATCTGCTGAAAGGATTTGAGAAAAGGAACACTAGCTGGCTCTCGTCTGAGTAAAGCAAGGTCCCTTGCATTGCCCAAAGGGAGAAGGAGCCTCAGACTCTCCTAGCTTGACAAGGCCATGTTCAGGGTCAGTGGCAGGGACGTCAGCTCCCTTGGGCCAGTAAATAGTCACCAGTTTTGGAGAGAACCAAGCTGAGACTTCTTTAACAAAGAGAAGGCACTCTCTCTCTTCCAGATTCAATGAAAGCGCATCCAGCAGGAGCACCTCTGGGCTGCCACCTTCAGACCAGAAGAGACTGTGGCAAATTTACCGATTCTGATATGTGACTGCCCCAGACACTTGTCAACATGTTGCTTGGAAAGGAGCTGCTAACTCACGTGCTGAAGCTACACAGAAAAAAACCAGTGCCCAAAATGTTGGTGCAATTAATTAAGTCTTCATGAGAAAACTGAGCTGTACGTTATCGGTAGTTGAGACTTCCAGGCCTGTTTTATAAGGAACTGGCTTCTGCGACCCAAGTCTGATTAGCCTGAGACAAGCTTGGCTCTATAGCATTGAGCCAGGAAAGGCAGGTCGAAGTCCCTCTGTGGAAACCCTGGGCTCCTGCAGACCTATGGTTGTGCTATTTCCCAATGCCTTAGCCCCTTGGCGGGGCTGAGAAAGCAGGAGCTCACTGGGTCACATGGCCAAGCCTGAGCCAATCACCCTTGCACTGGGATGGCACACACTGATGGGCCAGCCCTGGGCAGTGCTCCCACCCCGCAGGTGTCTGGAGTCTGTGTATGAGGGATGTGGTCTGGCTATGGGAAAGCGGGGAGCTGTTTCAAAACCCAGGAGACAGGACTTCAAGGAAGAAAAATAAATCATTTCAATTATGTAGAGTATGGAGGATTCGCAAACACTTCTGAATTCTCAGGAGCACTTCCCAATGCTTGGAACACAGCTTCTGGACACTTTCAGTGCACAATAGAGTGGTCCCCCCCTTATCCACAGGGATGTGCTCCAAGACCCACAGTGGACGCCTGACGACAGGATAGTACCAAGCTCCATATATGTCATGTATTTTTCCTATACATACATGCCTATGATAAAGTTTAATTTATGAATTAGGCGCA
The DNA here is from genome assembly GCF_009761245.1 of Sapajus apella. Classification (NCBI taxonomy): domain Eukaryota; kingdom Metazoa; phylum Chordata; class Mammalia; order Primates; family Cebidae; genus Sapajus; species Sapajus apella. The sequence continues at coordinate 84,375,428 of NW_022436942.1, read as the reverse complement.
GGAAGAGGTTAACAAATAAGGACTCATAATAAACTAGAACAATGAAAACAACATAATGTAATACAAGTTATTGGAAGGTTGTTTCTCTCTATCTCCCTCTCAAAATACTTTATTGTGAGTAATATTTTCAGGACGTGACTAACCATGAGTAACTGAAGCAGAGGGTAAGAGCAGACTACCTGTAGACTACAATATAATATTCATCATCAGATGCAAAAGTGTTTTCACACAATCGCAAAGCATAGCACAACGTTCTTTTAGTAAGGAAGCAGGATATGCACAGAATGACACACTTTCACACACACAAAAATGGTGGCACTCTTACACACACACACACACACAAACACACACATGCGCGCGCACACACACACGCACACACGCACACACGCACGAGCACCCTGAGCAAAGCCTACATTTTGCAAAACGAGACACTCTCCCAAGCTCTGACCCTGGTCTCTCAGGACACACTTCGCTCAGGAAGTGCGATTTCACCATCAGCCCACATGCAAATTCTTCTAATCCTGTTTCTGAAATACGTAATAAGACTAGAATTTTATAAGAAAAGATTTTTCTAAGCCTTCTACACTAATGGACCTTTCAGAATGCTAATTGTTCCATTTCTGACATGTGTCCTTGAACTAAGTTCATTTTGTTCTTGCTTTTAAGCCCTGTAATTGATAGGCAGACAGTAATTAGCTCAAAAAAGGTACGCTCTGGGAAGCACACAACTTACAACTAAATCATCCTTTTTACGGCCAGCACGTCCCTCCTATCCCGCTCTTCTCCAGAAGGCAGATTTCCCTCAACATTTCCAAAACGAGCTAACTCCTGGCCCACGTTAAGAATCAATCTCTCTTTCTCTCTCCTCATTTTCCTTTCCTGAATACCTGGACAGGGCTGAGGACCCGAGCACCGGTGACTGCATGGTTAGGGTATCAAGAAAGAACGTGGGTTCTTTCACTTTCCCTAAGCAGAGTGATTATGTAATCTATCAACCAAACCAGGACACCACGGAGAGTAAACAGGGCTCCACTGATGCAGCCTTAGGACAACTGGCACGTAACTGACTGTCCTAGGCAGAATGAGAGGTCTAGACCTCTAACCATCCTGTTATAGATTCTACTATCCACGCTCCATGATGCCCCTCCTCTCTTTACTATCATGCCCCACCCCGGTCAGATGCTACCTCCTCCATGGAGACTTTTGGGTCCAGCGATTGCTCCACCTTCAATTTACCTAATACTTTGCCTCTTGTAGTAATGACTTTGGTGTTGATTTGCGGATTTCGATCTCCCTTGTATTGATAGTGACAGAACTCAACCCAAACCAGCTAAAACCAAAAGGAAATAAATGTGAATATTAATTGGCTCGCCTGACTGAAAAACTCCGTGTTTTGGTTTTAAGTGCCTCTTGATCAAGAGATTCAACTAAAGATTGAAATCTCCCTTTCTCCCTTTTCCTCTCTCTCGTGAACTGTTGCCTCTGTGTTCCTATGTTCTGGCTTCAATTTCAAAATCTCTATTTTGGAAAATCAAGACTGAGGTGCTGTTGGGACCCCACACCCTGAGTAGCTTCAGCCCCATCCCCTTTAGATGAGATACCTTATCTGCCTGACTCCAATCTCCTTCTTGAGGACAGGGATATGAACTGCAGAGACAGAGGGAATCAGGCTGGGTGAGCGAAGACAGCAGATGTCAGCCACCCCACCATAACTTCTGCTGAAAAGACATTCCCCTGAGTCTAAAAAAAAATTTGTACCAGAAAAGCCAGCAAAGATACACATGTGTCTTGAGTCTCAAGTTCTCTCTGTGACAACCATGCGCCTTCTTTGGGGCCATTTCTCTACCTGGCCGAGGACAATAATTGCCATTAGACAGCTCCCTTATTAAAAATCAGCAGACGGTAATGAAATAAACTGTTCTTATTAACACTAATACCCTTCTCCTGCTCAGTCCCTGGTAATTTTCTTTGCCAGGAAAGAAGGAAGGCAGGAGGCATTCCCAAATTAAGCCTGCAGTGCCCAATGAGATTAATCTCAGGGAACGGTCAGCGTTTGTAGCACAGATGCCCTCATGGCATTAAACCTTTTGGTTGTCCGTGGGCAGGCAGCATGAATCCTATAGCTTCCAGAGCCAGTGCAACTCCCATGCAAGTATGTGTGTGTGCGTGTAAGCATACTTCTTTTTGTTTGTAACTTCATTTTCTTTGTGACTTTATTTTCTCTGATCACATCTAAGATTCCTTCATATGAAATAGCTAAAAAGGTGGAAGGTAATACTTGAATTATTTATGCATCATTAGAAAATAAATGGCTGGTATGGCGACTCACGCCTGTAATCCCAACATTTTGGGAAGCCAAGGCTGGTGGATCAGGTGAGGTCGGGAGTTCGAGACCAGCGTGACCAACATGGAGAAATCCCATCTCTACTAAAAATACAAAATTAGCCAGGCCTAGTGGCACATGCCTGTAATCCGAGCTACTAGGGAGGCTGAGGCAGGAGAATCACTTGAACCCAGGAGGTGGAGGGTGCAGTGAGCCAAGATCACACCACTGCACTCCAGCCTGGGCAACAAGAGTGAAACTCTGTCTCAAAAATAAATAAGTAAACAAACATTTTCTTTCTTGTATGTTTAAGTTTCTCAAAGTCCACTTTGCAGGCTGTGTTCAGGACTCAAATATCAGTTCACATTCACATCAGATCTTTAGCCACTGGACCAGAGCATAGCATCATTCTCCAGGACAGGTTAGCCTGCTGCTGTTTCCCTTCTCTCCTGGAAGGACAGCCTGTGAGCCTGAGCCCACTGACATCCCTTTCTCAAGGACACAGTGTTATCCAATGTGTCTCTGTGGCAGACTGTAGATAAGGAGACACACAGTTCTGCATCTGGCACCAAACTGGGAGTCTCGTTCACAGACCTTCAGCGCTCTCCCTCCCTCGCTGTCTGAGTTGGGCTTGTGGAGGGTGAGTGAGCTACCTACAAGGGCCACACGCTTGTTCTTCCCATCAATGCTGGGTTCTGGCAGGACCACAGGTCCTTTGTGAAGATGAAACATAACAGTCAGCTGTAATTATGATTACCATATTTGCACAGCTGCCCTTTTGTCATCCCTTGAGTTCAACAGTTATCTTTTGGTTGCAAGTGACAGAAACCCAAACAGAAAAGGCTCAGACCAAAGCGAAATTTATGGGCTCCTGAAACCATATGTCACAAAGAGACTCGGCCAGAGCTGGGGTGTGACCCCAACTCATTCTTGGTTTCTCCTCATCACTTCTCTCTGTCCTGCAGCCACACACTCTCAGACGGGATTCTTTCAAGAACTGCAAACTTGCCTGCAGAGGCTTGTGGTCCCTTTTCTTACAGGATGGGGTGATGGTCCCACGTCTCTGACTGTCACCCAAGAGTTAGGGACTTCTTAAGGTAAGGAGTCATTTCTGATTCAATTTGGTACACATTGTGTCAAGCAGAAAGCCTGGTAGTTGTAATTACTGAACACCTGCTGGCTGAGTGAATGGGGAGTGTCAAAATGGAAATTTGATCAGAAAAAATTAGCCAAATGGGGGAAAAATGTGATTTCTGTTTCTCTTAGATGGTGACAATGGGTTGATTAACCCCGTGGGTTTGTTTTCTAAGAAATTAATCACAAACTCCCATTTGTGTCATGTTTTGTACTTTATAATGAGCTTTCACCTAGGCCCACGCAATTTTCACACCACCCGCCTGAGCAGGTGAGTAATTTCATGTGTTTCTGGGTTTGGTGAAAAACTCCCAGAGGCTGGAGCCCACGAGACCTGGATATCTCATGGGGGTGTCTCATGGGAGTTTCTAATCCCTGGGGTCCTTAATCTCCTCATCTGTGATATGGGGGAGAAACCAGCAGTAATAGTTTCCACCCCTACCCCCGAGCACGTTGTAAGGATGGACGAGATGCTATAATGAGTTGCCGCCATCAGAGGCTTAGAACAGCACTGATTTTTTCTCTCACACTTTCATAGGTTGGAATTCCATCGTGGGTCTCACTGGGCTTCAATCAAGGCATCTGAAGGGTGGTGCTTCTCTCTGGAGGCTCCAGGGGAAGATGTTTCCTTGCTCCTTTGGGTTGCTGGCAGAATTCAGCTTCCTTCATTGTAGAACTGAGGTCCCTGCTTCCCCGCTGGCTGTCGGCTGAGGGTCATTTGCAGCTTCTGGAGTCTGTCAGTGCTCCTTGCTCATGGCTCTTTCCTCCATCTTCAAATCCAGCAATGCCAGATCAGGTCCCTCTCACCCTGCAAACCATCCCTGCCTCTGCTGCTGCATCTCCAGGTCTCTTCTGATTCACTCTCCTCTTCTGATTCACTATCCTGGATCATCCAAGATAACCTCCTTATTTTCAGGTCAGGTCAGTTCAGTGCCATGTGACATATCCACAGGCATAAAGGCAGTGGGGAGAAGATCACAGGGTCCCAAATCCCACCTGCCACAGGGACTTAGGCTTCCTACCGGCAAATCTCGGCACTGGGCTTCTAGAGACTTGGTTTGTCGTGGCTGAGAAATATAGTGATTGCAAGAGCAGATTCTGATGCCAGACTTGGCCAGGGCTAATCCCATCTCCCACACTTCCTAGTTGTGTGATCTGGGGAAAGTCACTTACTGCCAAATACCTCAGTTTCCCCACCTGAAATATGGATATAATTATGTGTCTTCCTTATAGGCCCTTTGTGAAGATGAAATACAACTGTCAGCTATCATTATTATGACCATATTTGCACAAATATTTGCATTTTACTGGTATCTTTTCTACCCATTATTGAAAAGCTAACTCTAGAACAGTTTACAATCATCTCAAGTACAAGGTAGGGATGATGATAATGACCTTTTACTTCGAGTAGAAAGTATTTTATCTACATTACATAAAAGTACTCTTAAAAAAAATCTCTGTGAAATGGATACACCCATTTATCACATGAGAAAACGGAGATGAGAAGAGGTAAGGGGCTTGAGGCATATCCTTGGATATCCTAGACCAGTAGGGGTGGGGAACAGTCTGTCCCAATGAGCAAGGGGGACAATGGAAAACCCTATGAGGCATCATTACAAACTAGTATATTTTGGTAGATAAAATAATTTCTACTCAAAGTAAAAGGTTGTTATCATGATTCCTGCCTTGTACTTGAGATGATTGTAAACTTTGTTCTAGAGATAGATATCTAGTAATAGGCAGAAAAGACACCAGTGAAATAAGTACAAACTTTGGTGTAAATATGGTGATAATGATTATAGTTGACATTTATTTTTCATCTTCACAAGAGATCTACAAGGGAGACACAAACACAGCAGCCACACTGATACATAGAGCTGCACTTTCATATGGAAATGAGTTTTACAGCTCAGGTGTTGGGGAAAAAGGGTGGAGAAACTTTGGACCAGACCAGTGATTTCCAACTCTGGCTATACGTTAGAATCAAGTGGACAGCTGAAAAAACAGACCAAGGCCCAGCCCCTACCCCAGTGAGAGTCTAACTTAAATAATCTGCCATTGACTGGCAATATTCTTTTAAAGCTCCCCGATGAGATTCCAATTTACACTAAGTATTGACAACCATTGGACCAGACTAGGAGTTCCTGCAGGATTAAAACAGTGTGTATTTCATCACCGTGTCTCCTAAAATGCCTCAACTGCATATCATGAAATAAATATTTTATTTAATAAAGCAGGGAGCCCTGCTCCAGGCAACATGAATTCTGCCCTGCGCCTCACCTGTGACCTGCCATCTCTATGCCCAGGGTCTGGTCCTACCATCGTTCCTTTACTTAGGGTTCACCGCGTCCCATTATGAAATTCCACCTTTGTGAAGGCCTAAAGGGAAGTTGTGCTCACAATCCCATTCCTGAGCTTCCCAGGCAGAAGTCACTCTTCACCGCAAGCTCTTCTTCTGTACTTATTCTCCAAATCCACCCACATTCCACTTGCCACTGAGGTTTCTGGACAGCAGGTCTCAGCTCCCCTAATGGACTGGAGATCCTTAAAAGCAGGTCCCAGCCAGGTCAATCTCAGCACCCATAACCTGCAGAGTTTATTGAGCACCCTGCATACAGGAGGCGTTCAATGAATGTGCTGAATATTGCCGGAAAGGAAGGACTGAAATTCAGGTAGAAGCTCATGTCGTGTTACACTCACTACAGAAAACAGAAGATGAGTCCTGCTACCTGAAAGGACGTGGGGAAGGACTGAAGGGAGGTCTAAATAAATAGATTTCAGAGAGCAGGGCCCTGGGAGAGCTTCCAACGTCCTGAGGAGCAGAAGACCACTGTCAATCCAGCCAAGGAGCTGGTGTTGGAGAAAAACAGCCCCACGGGTTTCCCGTTGCAGCTTTTTCTCCTCATTCCCAGCAAAAGAGAGAGTGTGATTGGCCCGACCTGAGTCTCATGACTATGGCTGCAGGGTGGGGCACTTTGACCAACAGCCACACCTAGAGGGTATTCATGATGGGAGGTGTGGTTCCCGAAGGGAAAATTGAGGCGCCGCCCCAGAAGGAGGGATAAGTGCTGATCAGGCAAAAAATAGTAAGTATTTTTTGTGAAATCCTCCTCCATACTTTCAGTCCCTTTCTGTGGGATGGAGGAAAGAATATTCAGGTTGGAAGTTAATGTGGCTGGGTGGGGGTTCCATGACAATTCTTTTCTATGGATTATTCATGACATGCTTCACACCTGGGTATTATCCCTGCAAACCTTCCCTCTTCCCCACCTGACATCCAGTCAATCACACACCTGCAAATGAACCTTTGTTTCTTCACCCACGTGCTGGGGTGTGGTCACACTGGTATCACCTTCCCCCGCAGTCCTGGCTGCTACCCCCTGCCCTGGCCCACACTGGAGCCTACCTTCTCTCTGATGGGTCCTCCACACAGCCTTAGCACTTGAATGACAGCTGTCATGTGCCCGTCTAGGCTCTCTACTCATTATTTCATTCAAAATATTAAGGAAGGACAGTGGCTGTACCCATAGTCTCAGCTACTTGGGAGGCCAAGGAGTTCAAGTCCAACCTGGACAACATAGCAAGACCCTTACATCTTTAAAAAAAGGAAGGAAGGACTTTTTGAGTCTCTCTCTTGTTGAGATAGGGTTTCATTTTGTTGCCCAGGCTGGAGTGCAGTGATTCTAGGTCACTGTAGCCTCGACCTCCTCAGATCAGCCAATCCCCCCACCTACCACACCTGGCTAATTAATTTCTTGACTCTCTCTTGACCCTGCTGGGTATCTTTTCCTCCAGGTTCTTTCTGTTTTGTTGTATTTTTTTAATTCGCACCTTTGCCTTTCCTGTTAGAGGTTTTCCTCCAGTGTTTGGGGTTCTTTGCTGACTGTTCATATTTAAAGGTGGGAAACTGAAAAGCCTCCCTGAAATTCTGGGTCCAATAGCAGGACTTGACGAGTGGGGGCCATTTCTGGAGGGTGATGTGGCTCAGTTGCCTCATTTCAGGGTCACTGTCAGTATTCACAACTTCTTGTTTGCCATTTCCACCCAGGTTCCTCTGTCTCCGCAGAGACTCCAGCCTGGAGGGAGGGCGTGGAGGGAGCTGGTGAACCTGGCTGCCTGCATTCTGCAGCTGACCTCCAGTGGTGGCCAGGGCAGCATCCAGGCTGGTAGTGGGATTAGGGGGATGGTATCCAGAGGTTCTAGAGTCTCTTAGGGAACCTGCTGCCCTTATGCCTCCGTTTTCAGTTGGTCATGGTGCCCGGAACACCTGAGACTTTTTGCTTCTCTGCACAATGAGCTTAATTTAGTTTTGGTGGTCCCCAGTGCCAGGTTAACCTGTCTTTGGTTGGCTAAGTCAGTTATGGCTTGATCCATTTTGCAACTCTCAAATTCTGTCACTGCCATTTTCTCTCCCTCTGCTTTGTTCTTGTGGGTTTATGTCATCTCCCACTTTTAAAATAAAATGACTTTCCTGTATTTTAATGATATTTCTGAGGAAAGTAAAGTAACACAATGGAAATAATTATGTTTACTTAGAACCTACATGAACTTTTTATTTGAATGTACAGATTACAGAGATGGAGAGGAAATTACATTGACAAGTCAGCACTGCCCCTGAAGACACAAGTCAGTCTCTCTCTCTCTTTCTCTGTCTCTCTCTCTCTCTCTGTCTCTCTACGATGGAAAACCACTGCTCTCAGGAGTTAGTAGTGAGGTGGGACTGGGCACCTACTGGCTGGGTAATGTCCAGCAAGTAACTTAGCCTCTCTGGATTGCAGTTTCTCTATCTGGAAAATGAGGATGGTCATAGTGTTTTTTCTTACCTGGGGCCATTGTGAGGATAAAATGAGTTAACAAATGTAAACACCTATAACAATATCAGGCACCTAATAAATGCTGTGTTTGCTATTTTAGTGTTATTACTCTTTGGTTTCAGGTAGAGCAAAGGTTCTCATTCATATAGACTGAAGTGCACTAGCTCAGTCTGTTACCAACTGCAAAACAGTTTCATCAAGTCAAGAAAGACAAAGCTTGGCTTCATGTGATTCCAACTGTCCCTTCTTCTTTCTCATCCACTTATTCCTGACCCCCATGATATGAGTTAGGGAAGCAGAATCTCTTTTTTTTTTTAATGGCCTTGTTTACCTTGGTTGGTGTCACACCATTAAACCAAATGCACATCCCGGCCTTTAGAAATTCAGCATAGCTGGGACTTTAATATCTCTGCAGGTGGATGAGGGCAACAGCAGTCAAGAATGTGGCTTAAAGTGAAATCCCCTTTTCATGAGCCCATGAAGACACATGACAGGAGTCAAAAGGGCCATTAGCATTTTCTTTATTTTAGAAATATTTCAGGCACTTCTTTGACTGCACTCCAGTCAGCTAGCTGGGTATTTTGTATATGACATCCTTCCAAGTCTTGCCTAGCTGTCTGAAACCAGGCCAGGGAGTGACCACAGAAAACGTACTATTGAATTCGACAGACAGCGACTGGATTGGATTAAATAGTTCATTTGACATTTAAGAATCCCTCCGATGCCACTTTTCAGGTTGTACTCCTGCTGAAATGTTGTCATGAACTTATTCTGGCCCCTGTCTTTTGCTAAAAGTCACCTGACTTAAGAGTCAAATTTAAATTCAGAAGTATTTCCAGCACAAATATTTGATTTATACTGAAAAACCAGAAACTCTGATCCTACTGGCCCCACCTGCCCCCATGGCAGGGACCAGCTGGAGCTGAGGAGCCAGCGCCCTTTCAGATGGGGCTGCCCACTCACAGTCCTAGCCACTACCTGTTCCCTAAATATATTACATGACCGGTCCCTGAAGTCCTTTGGATGTGTGACCCCTTCTCACATTTACTCCTCAAAAACATTAATCCCTTGTTATGTTACAAGAACTGTACTAAGCCCTGGAACTAGAGAGAGGGACAGAACAGCATCCTTTTCCTCAAAGACCTCAGAGTCAGTCACAGGAAAAGGGTAGAGAAGAGCAAGATCTAATCAAGTGATACGTGGGGCATGGGGAAGACCAGAAGCTATGAGGACCTGGAGAAGAAGCTTATTACAATTGCCTTGGTCAGAGGGAAATTCCCAGGGCACATGATGCCTGTAATAGGCAGAAGTAATCAAAGCAAAGAAGGAAGGACCTTTCTTCCAGGCACAAGGAGAAGCGTGAACTAAAAGAACACCATAACATCATGAAACTGTAAGCATTCCCTAACCCTCTAATGACTAACTTCAGAAGCACTAAATGGCTCAAGTGTAATTTAAAGTCTTTTAATACTGTTCTGTAAACCCCAGGTTATTTAATGCTATCTCATTCACTTAACTCTCTATTTTACAGCACTAATGCCCAGCTGACTGAAGTTCCACATGAGGAAAGGCTGTCTTAGCCACTTTTCATCCGCATAAGTGCTGGGTTCATGAGGGGACTCAGCTATGGGTTCTACCTGCTGGTGTGGCTGCCTATCTGAGTGTGTGAGCTAAGAGGAGAATCTCAACAAAAATGAAGAAATAGCAAAGGCTATACCCTTGGTTACCCATTCTTCTGACTCGACTATAATGCTCTGCCTGTCAGAGTGGAGTATTGGCTACTCTGGTGCCACAGTACTGAGTACAATGTCAGGAGAAAAAACAAAACAGGTGTACTTTACTTTTTGTTTAATGAATCTGCTAGGGTTTACATCTGTCCCCCAAAGTTTACGTGTTGGAAAGTTAACCCCCAATGCAATAATATTGAGAGGAAGGGTCTTTAATAGGTTACGATGGCTCTGCTGTCATGAGTGGAGTAATGTGACAGGTCAGGAATGGGTTTCTATTAAAGTAAGTTTGCCCCTCCCTTGCTCTCTCTCACTCTGCCCTCACTTGCCCTCTGCCTTCTGCCATGGGATGCTGCAGTAATTTGGCCCTCAGCAGATGCCACTGCCATGCTCCTGTGCTTTCCAGCCTCCAGAACTATGGGCCAATCAATTTCTACTCTTTATAAATGAACTCTGTCAGGTATTCTGTTATGGCATCACAAACAGACTAAGGAAAACAATCAATAAATAAATGAAGAAGATGTGGAAATTATTCCTCAAAATAAAAGAAAATGAGATTGCAAAAGCTGTTTCTCTAATCCAGAAGTTGGCGAACATTTTCTGTAAAGAGTTATATAGTCAATATTTTAGGTCTCTGTTGCACCTAAATATAACATCTTGCTCAATGTTTCTGTTATAAGGTTATTTGATTATCTTATAGGGTGAAAGTAGCCACAGATAATATGCAAATAAATGAAGATGGCTTAGTTCTAATACAACTTTATAGGCACTGAAATTTCCATTCTATTTGCGCACATTACAAAATAATATCTTGTTTCAATTGAATTTCAACATTTAATAATTTAAAAGTAATTCTTAATTCATAGCTCATACAAAACCAGGTGGTGTGTGAGATTTGGACTTCAGAAGACCATTTACTGAGCACTGCTGAGTCACTTTAAGCAGATTCTCAGCTCCTGGAGCTCAGCTGTGGAAAGATAATCACCTGTTGAGTGTAGACCTTCTGTCTTTCATTAACAGAAACTAATATATATGGAAAAATCAATCTGTTTTAACTTAATCTAATGTGGATATTAAGGGCTCCTCTCCCTTTATTATCTAATGCAGAAGGACAGGCAATAAAATTCCACACTGACTCCATTGGGAAGCCAAACAATTAAACAACTAGGCAATTAATGGTATCATTAAAAACATTTACATTATATTATTTAGTACTCATCAAGAAAGGTTGGACTTCCATAATTCAGATGCCCTCACTAAATGTCATTACTTGGAGCCAAAGGCCTCTACTCACACAGAGGTACAAGGCAGGATGGGGCAAGGAGTCTTGGAATCATTCTCGCTGGACTAGGGCCCTGGTGAGCAGGTGGAAGCCCCAAGAAGCCATAATGCAATGTAAGGCTCTACTGGACCCTTTCATTTTCATCATCTCTGAAGACCACTCTGAAACTCCTTCCCAAACTGTCCCTAAAAAGCAGCTTACAGACCATGTGGCTACCATGACCCCTGATCACTGATACTTCTTAATAGCTGGCTGACCCAGCCACACTCAAGGGATTCCAGCCTTTATAGGTATCATTTACCCTCTTTTTCTCACATGCTAGAGAGATGCTACTCAAGCCAGTGCATGCCTTCTGTCTTCCAGACTCCCCAGGGGAACAGCCTCCGCCTCTAGCATGCACTTCTGGTCCCCACTGGAGGTTCATTCAGTAGGTTTGGGGTGGGGCCTGTGAATTTTCATTTCTAACTTCTTCCTCAGCATAACATTATCACCCTGAGAATTGGGACATGTCTGTTACCAAAGCAACTATGTGTGATGCTTCACGTGTAGTCTCAGCCCAGCCTCTGCTCTTTTACCTAACTTCACCTGGGCCTTGCTTCTCACTCCTGTGGTCAGATGACCAGTTTCCTTTTTTACTTTATAAGATCAACCCAGCAGCCTTTGTGTAGGATGGCTTACAAATGATGTCATTCGCTATCTATTTCTTCACTCCCATCTAGTCTCCTAAGCTTCCTCCTTCCAGCATACCCTGTCTTCTTATCTTGCACTCTGTGGACAGACCTCGTCATCAATGCCCACGCACCACTCAACTCCAGACCCTGGAATGATCTCACCATGACCTCTACCTTTTCCACTCAGAGAAAGCCACGTTGTCTGTCTCTCATCAAGGTGTACAAAGCTGATCAAACTACCTCAGTCAAGGTATAAATGACTGATACATCTCTGCATTCCCAAGGGATATTTGTTTTTGTTCTTGTTCTTGTTTTCAGCAAAGCCACCTGAGCAACCAAATTTGAGGATATTTCAAGAAAGCGTTGGAAAGGAGACTGCAGGGAAGGGTGTTTTCCGCTCTCTCGATTAAGAAGGAGGCCTGGGTGACACCATCTGATGCTCCCATTTGGGCGTTAGTTCACTGAACAAAAGGTCAAACCAAGCACAGAGTGTGTGAGCTCAAAAAGTAGACAGTGCAGAAAAAGACGCACTGCGATCTGAGAATCCTGGCCTTGGTCCCCCAAGTACGAAACTTAGAGTGAAACACATTCCCACGGTGAGCCCTGGAGTCCTTATACACTAAATAGGGATAATAACACCCCCTGCCCAGCCACGGAGGACTTCCGGCACATGAATTGGAAGGAGATACATGCACCCCTCCACTGACTTTCTTTAAATGTTTGCTCAAAATTAATTCGAAGACAAATTTGGAAAGGCTAAGAAAAGCCAGTTGTGGAACATTCATTTCTCCATCAATGCTATGAGCAATTCTGCTCCTGCCCCTAGAGTACAACCCCCCTAGATAAAGCAAAACCTGTGAAGTTCACTGGACCCTTCCTAGTTAGGACAGAGTTTTGTCTTTCTAACCAGAATCAGGTTTTCACTCTATCGGGTCCCATAGTACATTAGTACATTTATCAAAACTAAGAAGCTAACTTGGGGGCATGTAGCTATCAAATAAACCCCACACTTTATTTCTATTTCATCAGGTTTTTTTTTGAGATGGAGTCTCACTCTGTCACCCAGGCTGGAGTGCAATGGCGCAACCTCTGCTCACTGCAACCTCCCTCTTCCGGGTTCAAGCGATTCTCCTGCCTCAGCCTCCTGAGTAGCTGGGATTACAGGTGCATGCCATCACGCCCAGCTAATGTTTACATGTATATTTCACCAATTTTTTTACTGCTGATCTTATTTTAGGATCCAAACCTGAATATCACGTTGAATTTATTCATCCTGCCTCCTTAGTCTCTCCTGGCTCACGGCTGCTTCTCAGACTTGCTTTCTTGGCCATTACCTTAAGAGAGGTTTGATGAATATTGGCCAGTATTACTAATATTTTATAGAATATTCTCAATTTGGGTTTGTCTGATCCTTTTCACATGATTAGACTGAGTTGATGTGTTTTTGGAAGAAGGCCACAAACATAAAGTGACATTCTCACCACATCATACGAAGACCACGTATTGTCAATATGGCTTGTCACTGTTGGTGTTAGTCTTGATCACCTGCTTGGGGCAGTGTTCGTCGTATTACTTCATTCTAACATTATTGTTTCTACGCTTTTCCAACTCTATTCTTTGAAAGCAAATCACTAAATCCAACTCTCATTCACGGGTGGGATGATGAAAATTAATCTCCAGCTCCTAGAGAAAGGAGACAGAGTAGATACATAAATGTTGTAATTCTTGCTGAAGAGAGATTTGTCTTTTCTTCCCCTCTATTTATCTGTCCAGTCATTTCTTTATATTAGTAGGGACTTATGAATCTTCACTTTATGTTTGGTTGCTCCGAGTGTTCCTACTTTAGTCCTCGGGAGATTTTTCGGCTTGTCACCTGCTTCTTTGACATGCCCCGTCCTTTCGATGTTTCGAGCCCTCTCTTACATTTGGCCCTATGGCTCTTCTTGTATCTTCCAATTATTTTTAAGTGGATTTTTGACATTGAAACCTTTGTCATAGAAACACTTCTTTAAAAACCGATATTGAAAATGTATGGAGTTTGAAATTTTATAGTCTGTTTTTCTATCAATACAATGAGATGGAACGTGATTATGGAAGAAAAAATTTTCTTCCCAGGGCTACTAGATGAGTCTAAGGAGATCTGAAAGAAGAATACAGTTTTTGGGTCAGGTGCAGAGGATTATGCCTGTAGTCCCAGTACTTTGGGAGGCCAAGGCAGGTGGATCACTTCAGGTCAGGAGTTTGAGGCCAGCCTGGACACCATGGTGAAACCCCATCTTTACTAAAAACTCAAAAATTTCTGTGTGTGGTACATGCCTGTAGTCCCAGCTACTCAGGAGGCTAAGGCAGGAGAATCGTTTGAACCTGGGAGGCGGAGATTGCTGTGAACCAAAATCATGCCACTGCACTCCAGCCTGGACTACAGAGCAAAACTCTTGTCTAAAAAATATATATATACAAAGTCTTTGTCTATATAAAATTATCTTCCCCAGTCTGAGTGAGACAAAACAATGGCCAATTCAACTAGCTTAGAGTCATACACAAAGTAAAACTGAATTTACATAACATGGAATCAACCAACCTAAACAACTTCAACCTGCCTGCCCTCTGTAAGGAACATCAGAGGACTCAGAGTAAAATCAGAAGACTTCCTAGTGTGCATAATTCATACTAAGGAAAGAAATCATAGATTAGTCTTGGTCTTCTGGACATCCTGCAGGTTCTCCCATTATCGCACTCCGCAAGCCAATGTTGACCTCAAGCAAGAGCCGAAGTGTGGTGACACAGTGACACCCCGACATTTCACAAGGACTTGGAGCAGAGATTGCTATTTGTAAGACCTATAACCTCTGGAGACGTCACAGGCACTCACAATCAGCAAAGCCATCTTTCTCCTTAGATCTCAAGTCTATGGAAAAGAGCCATTCTCATCCTCACCCTATTATCTGATTGAGTCCTGGGTTCAATGGGGCCAGTGACCAACCTCACAGCATATGACTGTCCACCCACAGTCTCTGCTGCCTCCTGAGAGCCACAGCAACCTTGGGGGAAAGGCAGACCCTGGAGCCCAGAGCCCTTTGTCTTGTCTGTTTAGGATCAGCAGCTAGACATCCTCTCACGTGTAGTGCAGTATCAGAAAGAAAATTAAAATTATAGAAAATTTATTTCCCAGGTAAAATCACCAGGCTTCTGGCTACATGTTGATATATTCCAGAATCCAAACTAACTCAATGGAAGCGAGGGAAAAAGAGAGGTTGAGAGAGATTTGGCATATTTTGGAATATTCCTTTGGAATTTTGGAATACACTGTATTTCTGAATACAGCAGATTGTAATGTTCCAAAAACATGTATCATGTTCATTTGAGTAGTATTCTTGCAAGTGTTTTTATGCCTATATAAAATGTATCCTTGATGTGTCATTATGACATATACATGACATAAATCACATATTACAGACAAATTCATGGTGAAAAATATCAGTCTTCCTCCTACTCTTCTCTACCTCTCCCCCAAAAAAGAGCTATTTGAATTTTTTTTTTTTAAATGCAGTCTCTGTCGCCCAGGCTGGAGTGCAATGGCAGGATCTCAGCTCACTGCAACCTCCGCTTCCCAGGTTCAAATGATTCTCCTGCCTCAGCCTCCTGAGTAGCTGGGATTACAGGCATTCACCACCACACCCAGCTAATTCTTGTATTTTTAGTAGAGATAGGGTTTCACCAGTTTGGCCAGGCTGGTCTCGAGCTTCTGACTTCAGGTGATCCAGCTGGTTCAGCCTTCCAAAGTGCTGGGATTACAGGGGTGAGCCACCATGCCCGGCCTCTTTTAATAATTTTAGTCTTGAATTTTCTGGTATTATCTTCCAGAATATCATAATGATAGCATTTATCAATGTTAGGCAATACCTGTGGGTTTTCTGCTAGGACAGATGGGATTTCTTTTCTATTCACATGGCTCTTTCAGGGAGTGAGAGGGTTGCTTTTGGTTCTTCTTGTCACCACCTTCCTAACTCCACAGGAGGTGCTAATGTCTCCATTACTTGTTCCTTTGCCTTTCAGCAACACACTGAAATACCACTCCAGGAAGTAAAGACGCTTGAGCTTTCCCTAACTCACCACTCTTCCTTTTTTTCCATCTGGCCCCCTCCTACTTTCTGTCAGTCACATTTTTAGTTATAATATAGCATTAAGGTTATTAAAACTTATACTCCATCCAGGAAATATACCCAAGACTTCAGCACATTCTGTCAGGTTGACTTTTCTATCAGAGGCCCATTAAACAACATTTGCATAAATAGAATCTGCTGTGTGTAGGTCTGTGAGGATGAGGCAAGACAGGGGGTCCAAAATGTTGAGTCCAGGGCTTCCCTGGTACAAATCAACACCCTAACCAATGACATTTACCCAGTATTAGTTTCAAGCTCTGAGCTATTCCTGGATACGTTGACTGAACAAAAAAAAATATGTAACTGTCTTTTGCCATTACTAGTCCAAAGCAGTGTTTCATTTAGCTGTCATGTTAAAGGTTATTTTCTTAACCTTCCTTGTTCCATAAGCCATGTGTTAATTTCATGTATGTGTAGTGTGATGAAGAAAGTATTATTCTTTGAATAGCTGCTCCTAGCAATTTTTTTTTGTTGTATGTATGAATCTCCACCCATGAACTCAGCTCTGGAAAAACGGAAACTTCTATGTTTATGTATGATTATATGGCTCAGGTTGTCTTTTGAGTTTTTATTGCCCAGAATGCTTGAGAAAATATCAGTAAATGCAATGCTTTCCCACACTTAAGTTTTGATTGAGTTGCATCTCAGTTACAGGACATTAATATAGTGCAGGAGAGAGAGAGAGAGAGAGAGAGAGAGAGAGAGAGAGAGAGAGTGTGTGTGTGTGTGTGTGTGTGTGTGTGTGTGGTGTGTTTGGTGATCTCATCATGGAAGAATTCTTTAAAAAGTTGACTACCCTTTTCTGATTATCTTAAAGTCCAGTGGCTCTCCTTTCTAAGTGTCTACATCTTGATGCATGGAATTATTTCTACTCAGGAAGCTCCACGTGGTGGTAGGACCACTTCTATATCTGGGCACCTCTGCTGCCACTATATCATGTTCAGTGTGGAAGACATCGTGATGCTGGCTCTGGCACATTTTTCAAGACATACTACATGGGGATTGCTCCCTGGGCTCTATCTAGAACATGAGACAGAAGTTCCATGTGCTCTCAGGCTCCACAAACCTACCTGCCTTGTGCCAAGAGAGTGGAGAAAGCAAGTTTGGGACTCCTTTCTTGGTTGGGTAAACATCTACACTCTCCTTATTCACCCTCAAGCTCTTCCCAAGTCCTTTCAAATGGAGAATCTGTTTCTTTGGCAAGAAAGTTTGCTCTGGTTCACTACATGTTTTCTCAAAATATTGAACGATGGCTTCGTATGGACATCAATAAATCGAAAGATGTTCAGTCAAACAACTGATGCCATCTGGGTACCCTAACTGTGCATGCCAGAGCGTCTTCTCAGGATAAATGTCTTTAGATGGCAGACTTTTGAGTTTCAAAGTCTTTTCTCTACTTTGGGCTGTAAAAACACATATGTGAGGCAATTGAACCCAGAGAGTGTAGCTGCCCAAGTGGAAGGAAGGTGAAAGAATAATAATAAATACAGGAAAAAACCCACCGGTTGTTGTTATTTCAAATTATTATATTGCCAGTCCTCCTGGATAGAGGCTAGTAAATTTTAGGAGACCACTCTGACAAGCCAATTTTGAGTAAAGACTGAGACTTCTGTCCCAGTAATTGTCTAATACGAAGCCCTGAGAAGAAGAAACCTTCCTAGAATAGTTATCATCATAGCTTCCTGTGTGCCAAGCATTGTTCTAAAACCTTTTGTGTGTATGGGCTTGTTTAATCTTCACAATAATTTATCATCTGGCTCCTGCTCCTTCAAAACAGAGGTACAAGAGGTTGAATGACTTGCTCACAGTTCACAGATAAACACGGAGGAGGGACTTAAGTGCTGCGGGTGTGAGTCCATCCTCTGGACCACTGATAGGTCAGGCCAGCTTAGATTATACAGCAGTCACAAATATTCTACCCTGATCTCAGTCATTTACAGTAACAGAGACTTAGATCTTCCTCATGCCACATGCCCAAAACAGGATCAACCACTGTCTTAAAACTGCTGCTCGCAATGGCAGTCAAATCACTGTAGAGCGTCTTTAACGGGGAATTACATGCTTCCTCTCAGAAGTGGTGGACATCACTTCTGTGATCACTCACAGCCCAGGACGAGTCACATGACTCCACCCGACCCCAAGGAGGCAAGACATGCAGCCTTCCCATGAGCCCTGGGGATCCACACCTGGCCATATTTAGGAACCACCCCTGTGATCATTCTGCAGAGCTGCCTGCCTATCAGTAACTGTGAAAACAGGCATGAGAGTTTCTGTAAGAAAATGAAGTGAGTGAAAAAGGAGGGGACACAGGTGGACTTGGGAAAGGCAACAGAACCTTGCTGTATGACCTAGGATATTTTCAAAAAAGTCTACCAAAGAAAGTCATAAAATTATGAATGCAATTAATATTTGTGAAAATTAGAAAGGAGTTTATTGCAGCATCCTGGCTGATTTGGTGCTAAAGAAACTCAGACCGGCTGGGTGTGGTGGCTCACGCCTGTAATCCCAGCACTTTGGAAAGCCAAGGCAGGGAGATTAACTGAGGTTCGGAGTTCAAGACCAGCCTGACCAACATGGCGAAACCCTGTCTCTACTAAAAATACAAAATTAGCCGGATGTGGTGGCACATGCCTGTAATCCCAGCTACTTGGGAGACTGAGGCAGGAGAATCACTTGAACCCAGGAGGCAGAGGTTGCAGTGAGCTGAGATCACTCCATTGCACTCCAGCCTGGGCAATGAGAGCGAAACTCTGTCTCAAAAAAAAAAAAAAAAGAAACTCAGACCACGTGGACAGGGAGGCTGCTGACACCTAGTGGTACCTGCTTCTCCGATGGAACTGGTTTCACTCTGCAAGGAAGCTGTTTCCTTCACTGCACAAGTGGAAATGTCATCCTGGGTGGGCAGGGGGATGCTTTACTACCCCTTCGCAACCATCTGCCTTGGCAGGTGCCTGCACTGGCCTCAGTGAATCACAGGAGTTGCTGGCATCAGGAAAGCAGAGTGCTCAGTCAGCAGAGCCTCTGGAAGGAGTTCCCCTGAGGGGACACTGGATTGCACAGGCTGCCTAAAAGCAATGTTGATGGAAGCCAGCCCCTTTCAATTTATTTTTTTTCATAGATACTCTATGCAGTTGGGTTTTCATTAGAAGACACAGGTACTTGCCTCAAAGACGTGTGAGTCTCTGTGGGAGAGGGCAGGGAGCCGGGGGAAGGCAGGGCTGGTTGTGTTGCCTCCACCAGAGGTTTCCTTATCCCTGTGTCTGGGGTGAATGCCTGCTCTGGGGCCATGGGTGCTCCTGACCATGTGGCGCAATAGTCTCAAAGATGAACTCACTCCCTTGTGCACCAGAGATGCCAAATGGAAACGCTGCTGGAGAAGGGGCTAGAACATTCACCAGGTACTGCCTCCAGGCACAGATGAAGGGGAAAGTCATGACGCATATTAAAGGAATCTAGAGATGGTTGAAAAGAAAGGTACCTTTCAGCCAGGTCCTAGAAAGAAACAGATGGCTCACTTACAGGAGGAATTAAAGAAGTCTGAAGGAGCAGAAGGATAGAGCCCACGCTGGAACCCAGTGACAGCCACAGCCATGGGAACTGAGCTGTTTGACAGCAAGATGGCCTCAGGGAAGGGAGTATCAGCAGTGAAACTGCAGGGAAGGAGTCGGGGCCTTCCCTCCTTCCACACCTGACCTACCACAGATGCCTCCTCTTCCTGCATTTCACTAGAAGGCAAAAGGCATGGAAGCCTGTGTGATGCAAACCAGAAGGGCTCCCCATCCCAGGGCACAGAGCAGGTGAATCAGATACCCAGCACATAGCAATAAAGACCCACTTACTTGCTCTATTCCTTCAGGATGAGTTGGACATGTTTAAACAGCTATATTGAAATACAATAAACACACCATAAAATTCACCCATTTAAGCCATACAGTGCATTGGCTTATTCAATATAGTTTATTCAGAGATGTGCATCCATCATGACCATCAGTTTTAGAACATTTTCCTTAAACCAAAAAGAAACCTCATCGCATTTTTCAGTCACTCCCTGTTTGTCCTCAACGGATCCCCACAGCCCCTGGCAACCAACAATCTACTTCCAGTCTCTATAGTTTTACCTGTCTGGGATATTTAACATAAATGGAATCATATCCACAGTATCCTCAACGTTCCCCCATGGGCTGGGTGTGGTGGCTTACACCCGTAATCCCAGCACTTTGGGAGACCTAGGCAGGAGGATGGCCAGAATCGAGGCGTTTGAACCAGGCTGAGCAATAAAGCAAGACCTTGTCTGTTCCAAAAGAATTTAAAAAAAAATTAAAAACTAAAAAAATTTAAATTTACCCATGATTTAGAATGTATCCGGAGTTTATTCCTTTTAATGTAGAAGTATATTCTATTGTACGAATAAACCACGTATGGGTGTCCATTAGTCATCTGATGAATATTTGGAGTGTTTCTCCTTTTCCTTTTTTTCTTTCTTTCTTTCTTTTAGCACATCCCGAATACAGAAAGCACTTTTTGGCTACCATGAGAAATGTTGCTGCAAGGAGTCAGACATCCTTAGCTAGCTCCTGCTTTCGTCTCGCGGAGTCTCTCGACATTTACTAGGCAGTCAGGCTGTACAGGTAGCTGGAGAAAGGGGAAGGTAGCAGATGAGACAGAGAGCCAAAGGAAAGTCAGATGTGATGCACTAAAGAGAGACTGCAAATACATTCTAACAATTGTCACAATGCAGTTAACTTGCAGACTCAGGGGAGTTGTGCCACAGAAAAAATTCACAATAAGATATCCTGTTGGCTTAGTGACTTTGCCAATTCAGTAGTGCAAAGCTGAGATAACGCTGTTTTTTTTTTCAGTTATTATTTCATAGTCAATGTGCCATTCTTAGGGAACAAGTTCCCAGACTGAATCATTGGTGGCATTACAATGCCTGGCTGCTTATGATAAAAACATGAAGAAGGAAATAACTTTAACTGCTTCTGTGAAGAAACACAGCTGGACCCAGGATCTTCAGACTGAAACTATGGTTTTCCAGGTAAACTGCTGGGTAGGTAAGGAAAACAGTCAAGATAAAAACAGGACAAGGGGAGGTTCTTAGGCCAAGGGGTGAAAATTAATTTGGCTTCAGAGGCCAAAGAGTAACTATAGTAAAGTTTTGGGCAACAGGAAGATGGATTCAGCGTTAAGAAGCTGGATGTGCATCCTGCCTGAAAGCATTCAGAGCCATGTATATTTTTAATTCTTTAATTGCTAAATAAATATTCTAGGACAAATTTAGCTACCAGCAATGACTTTTGTTTGAGACACAGAAAAGGAAAGTCTTAAGCAATAATATACTGCCATATGTATATTATTATCCTCAATGGATTTAGATCCCCCAGCCCCCAGGGATTCAAGTTCAAAGTTCTATGAGCTCACAGTGGTTTCAGATATGAGCCCCGCCCCAGGCTCAGGAAGGCTTCAGTTTATGTGGAGCCCACTGCATGAGACAGCAGGAGAAAAATACACTATGGAACCCAAATGCCACCATGCCCCTGCTCCTCTTCAAAAACCCACAGTTTCTTCCCCTGTAAATGAAAATAATAACAGTACCCAGTTCAATTGCTGGTTATCCAGAAAGGAAGTCATCTCACTATGTTCTTCATGGAACATTGATCAATCTCATGCTGTCCTGTGCTAATGGTGTTCTAATATTTACACAATCTATCTTCCCATTTCCTAATATGCAAAGGGAAGGCTCAGTCATGGTTTAGGTTCTCAGAAAACTTGAGACTGAGACAAGGACTTAGATGCAGGTGATTTAGTTTGGAAGGTGCTCTAGGGGAGCTCCAGTGAAGGAACTGGGAATGTGAAATAGGAAAGTAAGAAAAATCAGTTCTGCAGTGTGGCGATTCCTCAAGGACCTAGAAATAGAAATTCCATTTGACCCAGCAATCCCATTACTGGGTATATACCCAAAGGATTACAAATCGTTCTACTATAAGGACACGTGTACACGAATGTTCATTGCAGCACTGTTTACAATAGCAAAGACCTGGAACCAACCCAAATGCCCATCGACGATAGACTGGATAGGGAAAATGTGGCACATATACACCATGGAATATTATGCAGCCATCAGAAACGATGAGTTTGGGTCCTTTGTAGGGACATGGATGAACCTGGAAACCATCATTCTCAGCAAACTGACAGAAGAGCAGAAGATCAAACACCGCATGTTCTCACTCATAGGCGGGTGTTGAACAATGAGAACACATGGACACAGGGAGGGGAGCACTACACACTGGGGTCAGTTGGGGGGAAATAGGGGAGGGAGGGTGGGGGGTGGGAAGCTGGGGAGAGATAGCAGGGGGAGAAATGCCAGATGTAGGCGATGGGGAGGAAGGCAGCAAATCACACTGCCACGTGTGTTCCTATGCAAAATTGTTGCATAG
>NW_022436942.1:84327658-84352777 GCF_009761245.1 Sapajus apella | reverse complement strand
TAGGGACATGGATGAACCTGGAAACCATCATTCTCAGCAAACTGACAGAAGAGCAGAAGATCAAACACCGCATGTTCTCACTCATAGGCGGGTGTTGAACAATGAGAACACATGGACACAGGGAGGGGAGCACTACACACTGGGGTCAGTTGGGGGGAAATAGGGGAGGGAGGGTGGGGGGTGGGAAGCTGGGGAGAGATAGCAGGGGGAGAAATGCCAGATGTAGGCGATGGGGAGGAAGGCAGCAAATCACACTGCCACGTGTGTTCCTATGCAACAATTTTGCATGTTCTTCACATGTACCCCAAAATGTAAAATGCAATAAAATAAATAAATGGGAAAAAAAAAAAGAAAAATCAATAAAACGGCATTTTATAAGGGTCACTGCTGCAGGCAGTGGGGGCTGAATACTGACAAGCCCTCTGAGAATCACAGACTACTGCCTAAAACTGTCGGTATACAGAAGAGGCTGTATCTTTATTTAATTGCTCTGAATTCTCTATTAGCAGAAGATCACATCTGGAGGAGTCATATTCCATGCACTTAAGGATCACACTTAAATGGGAGCTGAGTATGATTCCACAGCTTTGGGAAAAGCCTAAAGGCAGAGAGCAAAAAGACATGTAGCAGCCACCTTAAGGTGGGAGGCTGACCTTGAGTCTGATTACACCTGGACCTGGCCCCTGCAGCTGGGACTGAAACCAGAAATGTGCTGAGGAAGAGGTGACATTGGGCACCAAAGTCATCAGAGCGTGTGTGTTATTTATGCCCAGGTTCCTTGTCCTCAGTTTACTTTCATTTTCACAGCGCCTCAGATTTCAATAAATAAAATAAAAACATGTAGATGGTAAAATGCAGAATGACTACATCTATAAACACAGAATTCAAAGTAGTCTGTAAGTTTTAAGAAGAATGATCCCTATCCCTGGTTTTTCTTCAGTGTATTTGCAAATGACACAGAAAACCTAACTCAATATGTCTTAAGTCAATAGAGGGGTTTATTGGCTTATGAAACCATCTTGTGGAATAACTGGCTTCAGCCAAAGCAAGATCAAACAATGATGCTGGGACTACTTGGTGCCTGTCTCTTACTTGCTATATTCTCAACATTAGCTTTATTTTCAGTTGTATATAGTAGCAAACTGGCTGCCAACCACTCCAGCTCTGTGTGTGTGTGTTTGTGTGTGTGTGTGTGTGTGTGTGTGTGTGTGTGTGTGTGTGTGTGTGTATCTCCCACAGGAGACCACAGAGTTGAATTTCATGACTTTCACAGTAGCATGCCCATCCCTGGAATAAGCAGCATGGTAAGGAAATAAGGAGCCTTTCCTTTGGTGGAGTCACTTGCCTATTTTTGGAGGACATTCAAAGTATTGTTCCCAGGGAAAAGGTAAATGTATGTTGGGTGTCAATTACAACTGATGTCTGCTATTAGCAATGTACAGGACCTTTCCTTAAGTACAAATTTAGATCACAAACAGATGAGTTTTACTCATCTGGAGTCCAAGCTGTGCTACAAAAATGCACCCTCCCTGTTCTCATCCATGGCAGAAGTTACTAATCAATCATGAATGGCTTTTCTTCAGAGATTGGATACATCCTCAGAAACCATCTCAGCAGAGGGCTCTGAGGAGCTACTCCTAGGCTACGGGAATATATGATGAGAGAAAATCAATTTGCCATCCATGATCATAAAGGGACAAGGTTTTAGAGTGAAGCAGTCTCGAGTTCTCACTCCAGCTCTGCCCATTCCTTACTATCTGGGAGACCTTAAGCAAGTAGCATAATTCCTATGAGTCTAAGTTTCCTCATATGTAAACTAAGAAAATAAAATCAGCCTCAAGCTGTGGTTCACACCTGTAATCCCAGTACCTTGGTAGGCTGAGATAGGCAGATCACAAGGTCAGGAGATCAAGACCATCCTGGCTACCACAGTGAAGCCTTCTCTCTACCAAAAATGAAAAAAAACGTTAGCCAAGTATGGTGGCACACACCTGTAGTCCCAGCTATTCAGGAGGCTGAGGCAGGAGAATTGCTTCAACCACAGCAGGCAGAGGTTGCAGTGAACCAAGATCATACCACTGCACTCCAGCCTAGGTGACAGAGCCAGACTCCATCTCAAAAATAAACAAAAATTAAAAAAAAGAAAGTCTACAGGGGAAGAGCATATTTATATTGAGGTAGGAGGTGGGACTTTACTCCAGACCAGATTGGACACTGGCTGACTCAGGGAAGAGATGAAAACAGCTATCCAAAAAACACACACACCAGTGCCATGTCAGTTTATCATTGCCATGGCAGCACTTGGATGTTACCGCCCCCTTCCATGCAATGACCCATAAGTTTTCACCCTTTATCTAGAAATGTAAACCCACCCCTTAATTTGCATGTGATTAAAAGGAGATATAAATGTGACTGTGTACAGCCTCTGAGCTGCTACTCGGGGCACACAGCCCACGGAGTAGCCCTGCTCTGCAAGCAGTAGCACCTCTGCTGCTGCTGTGCACTCCCCCTTCAATAAAAGTTGCTTGAAACCAAGAACCCTCTCAGGCTAAGCCCCAAATTTGGGGCTCACTTGCCCTGTATCAATATGGTTAGCAAAGTGTTACAAAGTAGGTATTCAATGTATCTCATTTTCCTCTTTCTTTCAGAAAGATTTTTTTTTTCCCTCTGGAGGGTTATCTTGGATCTTCCAGTTTGGAAAGGGAAGCCAAATAATTTATCCATGATAATCTACTGACTCTAACTCCCCTTTAACACCCATCCACATGGAGAGACACCTCTGGACAACTGTTATACTTGGAGGAGCCCAGGTTACCCTGTTTGTTAAATGTTCTTGTTCAATCCATGGTTGGTAACTGGTCAATTTAATATACTTACAAGATACCAGTAAAAAAATGTTAATGATGGTATTTGTGCCATAGATTTTTGCCCTCAGAGAAAGCATGCCCCCAACAGCACAGCCTGCTGAGATGCCCCGCCTGCTATTGAAGCAGTTAAAACAGGTCAGTAGCTCTCATTGTGTGTATTTTTTTTTTCCCTCTCAACCCATTTGTAGTTTTCACCTTTAAAGACACATAATCAACCAAACATGAGTGATTGCAGTAGCCTATATTGACCATTTGTTTTTTAAACATTGAAACTCTGAAGCAATCTGTGGAGGAACTTTTGATAATATGTTAAAAATATACTGCAATTCTGAGAGTAACTGCCCTACCATGCTGCCAATTCCTTATCTAAAGGTGTCCATGCCTTTGGTTGAGAATTTGGCCCTCATTTGTATTTGATAACACTTAAAAAACTTAAATGAAAAACTAAAACAATTATTTTGTTCACTTCTAGAATTTTTATTTGCAAATGTTTTTGTGGAGGAGGGCATGATATATGTGCCAGTACACAGATGAGGTGCTGGTTTTCAGACTGTGTGTCTTTATCCTTGTGGAGTTTATTATAGAATGTAGGATGTAGATCTTAAAATACTCATTTCAAAATATATTACTTAACCACAATTATAAGATTAGGTGCCTTGAAGGTTATGTCACTAGAGAAAGTCAATCTATGGAAAATTTGTATAGCAATAGAACAAAAATATGCCCCTTTGGAAAGGTTTCTGCTAAAAATAATAGTATATTCAACTATTAATATCCTAAATACTGAAGGTATTTAATCACCCATAAGACAACAACTTGGGACATGGGTAGTGCTGGGGTTGTTCGATTTTCTTGGCTTTTTTTCTACTGTCTGCAAATGACTCCACAGCTCCAAGCATCATGTTCTGAGATGCCAGCATCCCAAGCAGGGAAGACAGAATGGGCCAAAAAGAGACCTCATCCACAGTGCCCTCTCACTTCTCAATGAGCTATAGAGCTCATTGATCTTACACTCAATTCCAACTAAGTACAGCAGAAAAGCATAGGATTCACCCAAAGGGGCAGGCAAATCATGATTCATCTTTGCAGCTTTGAGAGGGACATATCTTCCAATCTTCCATGGATATTTATCTGGCAACCCAGTACTTGAACAAAATCAGAGTACTGTTTTCATGAATGAAGTAACCATGCAGTACATGTGCCCTCAATTATTATTTCTTTACAGTATTGCATATTTGATGATAAACCTCATTAGCAGGAATTCCAGAATTGCCTTCTTTGGACTTCCACCTACATCAGATTGTTCAAACCTCATGGGAGTTAATATAGTCTAAAAGGAATTGGTATTCCTTGAAATGCCAAACAAAAGAAATGGCCTGTCAGTCCACTGCTGTTATTACCCCATGCTGCCAGACGGTGCCACTGTTGAAGAATGGTTCCGTGCAGGTCTGCTGCTGAGAAACCTATGTAGGACCAGTTGTTTGTGAAGTTAGAGTGCTTTGTATTTCATATACCACCTCAGCCATTGTTTTGTCCTTGGGTATTCTCTGGCTCCCTACATCAGCCAGAAACATACTACGCAGAAACCAGCCATGTGAAACCAACCTTTGTGTCCATGGATTAAACAAGTTTGCCAGCCTAAATCTACTCTTTGCATAAGATCTCTTTATTTCATGGAATTAATTGTCTTTTTCTCTCACTGGATCTTGATCTGCGTGGCCCTGTTCTCTCTAACTTCAAATCTTGTGATACAGGAAGTGGGTTATACATTTTCCCTTCCAGGAGGACATGGGCTCATTTATCAAATTACCTTTTTTTTTAGTATCACTTTGGTATATTATAGGAGGATGGGTGATATCTGTTGCTAATCCAGTAGAATGCAATTACCATCATTGTAGGACTCTTGTTTATCTTTTTCTATCCTCGTCCACAGTGTGTGACAGATACTGGAAGCCATCATCTAAATTAATGAGTATAATCACCCAGTTCTTGATATATGACTTTTTAAAGATAATGGGAATTTATATAACAAAGGGGACAACCAAGATAAATTTTCTCCTGAACAAAGAAGATTCTAGTTGGTTGGTTGTCTCTCTGTGTAACAAAAGTAAACCTGGAATAATTAAAATAAACCCCTCAACCTCAACAGGATCCTCCTTTTGTCTTAAATGCCCTGTCACACATTAAAATAGTCTCTGGAAAGACTATTTTATTATGCCCTTATAGATAAATTCTGCTTGTTAAAAGGGAATCCTCTTCACATTCTTAAACAGGAAATCTGACACCTTGACCTCAGTGTTTTTCTTTGGCTTGTCTCACTGTCAGATACCTAGGGTACCCTTGGTAACAAAGATTAAGTGTGAGCCTTATCTCGGCTAGTCTTTATCCTCCATTCATGGAACTGCTTTAGCTTTCGTGAGGTGTCTCTGTTGGTCATCCTCATCCATGTGGCACATTGTCAACCGAGCATGGATATTGCTATCTACTTTCTTGATCTACACCAAAGCAGTAAGCCCTTCTGGACAAAGCCCTACAACAGAGAGGTTACACCACATGAAATGCCTGGATCTTAAATCCTTCACAGCAATCCATTTATAGTTTCCTGCTCTTTAACTTTCTCTAACTGCTACTTCAAATCATTTTTGTTTTCTTCTGACAGCCTTGCCTTCTCACTTACTCTTGGTAGATGACTGTGACCCTCCTTTTGCACAGAGAAACCTCGTCTTTAAAAGTCAAGGCTTTCCCTTTTTCTGTCTGTTGAAATAAAAACGACCTCTCCTTCCATCTTCAGCCAGATCCTCAGATTAAGGAGTTCCACGCCCATATCTTCCCCTGCAGTTTGACCAGTTGACAGTACAAATTCATTCTGCCTGTGTCCTGCAGTCAACTTCCCCTTCTCAATCAAACCCTTCTCATCTGGAATAGCTCTTCCATTCCGAAAAAACAACAGATAAAACTGTCTTGGACTCCAGGTCTGCTCTTCATCTACTGTACTCTGTTCCTCCCACTCACAGTTAAACCTCTTGGTAGAATTTTCTATACAGTCTGCCTCCATTTCCTGACCTTGCACTCCCACCACTGTTATCTGGCTGTTACATTCCTTCCTCATTCCTTCAGGCTTCTGCCCTTAGCTCTTGCTAAAATTGCCACGTTGCCAGTTCCAAAATATATATTTTCTTCAAATCAATATTTGCATTATATTTTAAGAGCATTTAAAAAAATGTTTGCAACCATCTTTTTTTCCTATTTCTTAAAGCATTACCTGTCCAAAAGACACATTTTAAGTTTTATTTTCCCGACATTTCTTCTGATTCTTAGGTCATGACATATTCATCTCAATTGCAGATTCACCTCCCTGTAATTAGCCATTATACATTGGAATTTCTCTTCAATGCCACTTGCGGAACCTCTCTACTTTATATTTTATCCCTAGAAATGCTCAACCTCCATGTGGGCTATTTTTCCCATGTTATAACTGTTCAAAGAACCTCATTTCTTCCTTTTTTAAAACAAAAACATCTCTTTTTATATTTTTTCACTCATTAGCATGAATATTTGATCAATAAACGTTTGTTAAGTAAGTAAATAAATAGCCTGTTTTACAACCAAGTAAAAGTCTACTCAAAAATTAATTTTTTCTGGGGGTGGGGTCAAGATGGCAGACTAGAAGCAGCTCATGTGCACCACTCTCACAGAGAGGAAACAAAGGGTTAGTGAACACTAACCCAGCAGGTTGATTGTCTCAGAAACCATGTCAGGATCCATTGAGGCAGCAGAGGAACACAAAGAGCAGAGAGGAGTGAAGCTGGGCACAAGTCTACCTGGGCTCAGCATGGAGCCAAGGGAACCTCTCTAACACAGGAAAGGGTGCACAGGTGAGAGCTCCCAGGGGGATTCATGCTTCCCACAGGTACATGTACAAGCCTAGGAATGGGATAATCCACCTGCCCTTGTTTCATCCCTTACTGCACTTCTATACTGAGGCAGAGAGCCAGTCAGATGTTTTGGAGAGGCAACTCTTGAGTCCAAGGAGGCTGCTACAAGTCTTGGGCCCTGGAGAAGCAAACCACACTGGCATCATAGCCCCAATAGAGGTCAAAGTTGCCTTGCCTGGAGGAATGAGATTGCTCCAGCCATGCTTGCCAGACAGAGCTTGGCACCAGCTTCCAGCCCAGAGGTCCTGCTTTAGCCCAAACTCAGCCAGCTGTTGCACTCAGCTCCACCACTGATAGCTAGGTAGGCAACATTTGCTAGATATTCCAGCCCAGTTTTCCCACCTCTGTGTGAACTCAGCTAAAGGACACAGCTTGAAGTTGTTCCAGGAAACACCCAGATGGCAGAACACATGACCCCACTTGCTCCTGCCACTGGTAGCCAGGTGAGCAATGCCTGCTATAACTTCCAGCCCAATGGCTACACTTCTGTGTGAACTCAACAGGAGTGTGCAGCTTCCTGTTGTCCTGGGAAACACCTAAACAGCAGAGTGCAGGACCTCATCCACTCCCACCACTGGTACCCAGGTAGACAGCACCTGCCTTCTAGCCCAGTGATCCTGCTTCTGTGGAAACTCAGCTGCAGGGTGCAGCCTCCTGTTGTCCCAAGAAACACCTGGGCAGCAGACTGGGCATCCTCATCCTCCATTGCCACTAGTATCTAGATGAGCAACACATGCTAGGTCTTCTGGTCTAGCAGTCCTACTTTTGCCTGAATTTGCTAAGGATCATAGCCTCTCATTGCCTGGGAAAACCCAGACAACAGGGAAGGCAACTCCTCCTTCACCTCTCATAGCCAGGTGGGCCACACCTGCTAGAGCTTATAACCCAGTGGTCCTGCTTCTGCCTGAACTCTGAGGGCAGGCACAACTCCATGTTTTCTTAGGAAGCACACAGATTAGGGCCAACCATGGCCCCTACCTGAGGGAACCTGATAGACTAGATCACCTAACCAAAGAAATGTGGGCATGGAGAAATAATCAGAGAGTGCTCCTCCAAGTCTCAGGAATGGATTAGAATCAAAACCAGTCAGTTGAACCCATCTTATACCATAATCTAACCCCCAAGAGCATCAAAGAAGAGTAAAGCAAAACGGTCCATCCAAAGCACAGCAGCTGCAAAGACTGAAGGGACATTAGCCCACATAAATGAAAAAGAACTAGTGCAAGAACTCTGACAACTCAAAAAGCCAGAGTGTCATCTTATCTCCAGATGGCTGCTCTAGCTCCCTAGCAATGACTCTTAACAAGGCTGAAATAGCTGAAATGCCATGAATGAGTTCAGAATATAGATTGGAACAAATATCATCCACATACAGGAGGTACTTGATACCTAACCTAAGAAATCTAAGGATTATAATAAAACAACACGAGAACTGCTAGATAAACTGGACATTATAAGAAAGAACCAAATGGATCTACTAGAGATGAAAAGCACACTAGAAAAAATTTATAATGCAATCACAAGAATTAATAGCAGAATCAACCAAGCCTAGGAAAAAGAAAATCTCAGAGCTTGAAGACTCCCTTCTCCAAAGTCACTTAGGAAAAAAAAAAGTAAAGAAAAATATTTTAAATCTGAGAAATATCAGATTATGTAAACAGACCAAATCTACTATTCATTTGTGTCCTTGAAAGCATGAAGATAAGTCAAGCAACTTGGAAAATATATTTCAGAATATCATCCCTAAAAATTTCATGAGCCTCACTAGAGAGACTGACATTTCAATTCAGAAAACAGAGACAACCCATGCAAAATACTACAAAAGAAGACCATCTCCAACACACACAGTCATCAGATTCCCCAAGGTTGACACGAAAGAAAACATGTTAAAGGCAGCTACAGAGAAAGGGCAGGTTACAAAGGGAAGCCTATCAGACTAAGCAGACCTGTCAGCAGAAATCCTAAAAGCCAGAAGAGATTGGGGTCCTATATTCAGCATTCTTAAAGAAAAGAATTTTCAACCAAGAATTTCATATGCAGCCAAACTAAGCTTCATAAATGAAGAGGAAACAAGATCCTTTTCAGACAAGCAAATGCTAAGGGAATTTATTACCACCAGACCTGCCTTACAAGAGGTCCTGAAGGGAGCACTAAATGTGGAAAGGAAAGACTATTACTAACAAAGTATGCAGGTACGAAGTACGTCACCTACAAAGTATACTGAAGTACATAGACCAGTGACACTATAAAGCAGCCACACAAGTCTGCATAATGACCAGCTTAAAATATGATGACAGGATCAAATCTGCACATATCAATACTAACTTTGAATGTAAACAGGCTAACTGCCCCAATGAAAAGGCACAAAGTGGCAAGTTGAATAAAGAGGTAAAAACCAATGGTATGCTGTCTTCAAGAAACTCATCTCACATGCAGTGACACCCACAGGCTCAAAGTAAAGGGATGTAGAGAAATCTACCAAGCAATCACAAAAGGTATGAGTTGCTATTCAAATTTCAGACAAAACAGATTTTAAACCAATGAAGAACAAAAAAGACAAAGAAGAGCATTACATAATGGTAAAAGGCTCAATTCAACAAGAGGACCTAACTATCCTAAGTATATACATACCCAACACAGAAGCACCCAGATTCACAAAGATCATTAGATTCATTAGATCATTGAGGCAGTACCAAATGAACCTAGTAGACATATGTAGAACTTTCCATCCCAAACAACAGAATATATATTGTTCTCATCTGCACATGGCACATACGCTAAAATTGACCACACAACTGGGCATAAAGCAATCCTCAGCAAATGCAAAAGAACTGAAATCATGTCAGCCATGGTACAATAAAAATAGGAATCAATGCTAAGAAAATAGCTCAAACCATACAATTACATGGAAATTAAACAACCTGTTTCTGAATGACTTCTGGGTAAATAACAAAATTCAGGCAGAAATCAAGAAATTCTTTGAAACTAATCAGAACAAAGACACAACATAACAGAATCTCTGGGACACAGCCAAAGCAATGTTAAGATGGACGTTTATAGCACTAAACTTCCACATCAAAAAGTTAAAAAGATCTCAAATTAACAACCTAACATCACAATTAGAGAAACAAGAGCAAACCAATGCCAAGGCTAGCAGAAGGCAAGAAATAGCCAAAATCAGAGCTGAACTGAATGAAACAAAATGAAAGAAAAAGAGAGAGAAGAGCCAGATAAACACTCAGAAATAACAAGGGAAAGCTTACTACCAACCCCACAGAAATACAAAAATCTATCACAGACTATTGTGAACACATCTGTGTACACAAGCTAGAAGACTGAGAAGAAATGGATGAATTCCTAGACACATACAACCTCTGAAGATGGTACAAGAAAGAAATCGAACACCCTAACAGACCAATAATGAGTTTCTAAATTGAATCAGTAATAAATAGCCTACCAACCAGAAAAAGCCCAAGACCAGATGGATTCACAGCTGAATTCTTTGGATGTATATGGAAGAGCTGGTACCATTCTGACTGAAACTATTCCAAAAAATTGAGGAGGAGGGACTCCTCCCTAACTTATTCTATGAAGGCAGTATTATTTTTGATACTAAGATCCAACAAAGACACAACAAAAAAAGAAAACTTCAAGCCAATATCCCAGCTGAACATAAATGCAAAAATACTCAAAAAAATACTGGAAACCTGATCCAGCAACACATCAAAAACTAATCCACTACATTCAAGTAGGCTTTATACCTGGTACATTTGTCTCGTCTCACACTGCTATAAATAAATACCTGAGAGTGAGTAATTTATAAAGAAAGAGGTTTAATTGACTCACAATTCTGCATGGCTGGGGAGGCATCAGGAAACTTGCATCATGATGGAAGTCATCTCTTCACAGGGCAGCAGGAGAGAATGAATGCCAGCAGGGGAAATGTCAGACACTTACAAAACTATCAGCTCTTATGATAAGTCACTCACTATTATGAGAACAGCATGGGGGAAACTGCCCCCATGATTCAATTACCTCCACCTGGTCCAGCCCTTAACAGATAGGGAATATTAAAATTCAAGGTGAGATTTGGATGGGGAAACAAAGTCAAATCATATCACCTGTGATGCAAGATTGGCTCAATATAAGCAAATCAATAAGTGTGATTCACCACGTAAACAGAACTAAAAGCAAAAACCACATCAACATCTCTGTAGATGCAGAAAAAGCATTCAATAAAATCTAACATCGCTTTATGTAAAAAAAACTCTCAACAAACTAGACACTCAAGGGACATATCTCAAAATATTTAGAACCACCTATGACAAAGTCACAGCCAACATCATATTGAATGGTCAAAAGCTGGAAGCATTCCCCTCTATAACTGGAATGTAGGATGCCCTCTCTCACCGCTCCTTTTTAACATAATACTGAAAGTCCTAGCTAGACCAACCAGTCAAATGAAATAAATAAAAGTCATCCAAATAAAAAGAGAGGAAGTTAAACTATCTCTGTTTTCAGATAATATGATTCTATACCTAGGAAAACCTATAGTCTCTGCCAAAAAACTCCTTGATCTGATAAACAACTTCAGCAAAGTGTCAGGATACCAAATCAATGTACAAAAATTAGTAAGATTTCTATACGTCAATAACATCCAAGCTGAAAACCAAATCAAGAATGCAATCACATTCACAATAACCACAAAAAGAATAAAATATGTAGTAATACAGCTAACCAAGAAGGTGGATGACCTTTACAACAAGAGCTACAAAACACTACTCAAAGAAATCAGAGAAAACACAAGCAAATAGAAAAACATCCCATGCTCATGGATACAAAAATATCAATATTGTTAAAGTGGCCATACTGCCCAAAGCCATTTACAGTTTCAATACCATTTCTATCCTATTCCTATCAAACTACCACTGACATTCTTCACAAAATTAGAAAATACTATTTTAAATTCATGTGGAATCAATAAAACAGAGTTCAAATAGCCAAGGCAATCCTAAGCAAAAAGACCAAAGCTGGAGGCATCCCAATACCCAAATTCAAACTATACTACAAGGCTATAGTAACCAAAACAGCAGGGTACTGGAACAAAAACAGGCATATAAAACAATGGAAGATAATAGAGGTCCCAAAAATAATGACACATAGCTACAATTATCTGATCTTCAAAGAAGCCAACAAAAACAAGCAATGGGAAAGCACTCCATATTCAACAAATGGTGCCAGAATAACTGGTTAATCATATGCAGAAGCTTAAAATTGGGCATCTTCCTTACACCACATACGAAAATAAACTCAAGATGGATTAAAGACTCAAATCTAAGATCTAAAACTATAAAAATCCTGGAAGACAACCTAGGAAATGCCATTCTGAACATAGAACCTGTCAAAGATTTTATGAAGAATATGCCAAAAGCAATTGTGACAAAAACAAAAATTGACAAATGGGACCTAATTAACATAAAGAGCTTCTGCACAGCAAAAGAAACTATCAACGGGGTGAACAGACAACCTACAGAAACAGAGAAAATATTTGCAAGCTATACATCTAACAAAGGCCTAATATCCAGAATCTATAAGAAACTTAAATTTATAAGCAAAAGCTACCCCATTAAAAAGTGGACAAAAAACATCAACAGACACTTTTCAAAAGAAGATTTACATGTGACCAAGAAGCATATGAAATAATTCTCAGCATCACTGATCATTAGAGAAATACAAATCAAAACCACAATGAAGTACCATCACACACCCGTCAGAATGACGATTACTAAAATGTCAAAAAATAGCAGACTCGGGGTGGTTGTAGAAAAAAAGGGAAGATTTATAGGTTGCCGGTGTGAATTTAAATTAGGTCAGCCATAGTGGAAAGCTGTTTGGCAATTTCTCAAAAAGTTAAAAGAGAATTACATTTGACTCCACAATCCCATTATTGGGTACATAGCCAAAGGAATGTAAATCATTCTATGATAAAGACACATGCATGCATATGTTCATTGCAGCGCTATTCACAATAGCAAACACATGGGATCAACCTAAATGTCCATCATTGGTAGACTGGATAAAAATGGTGGTACATATACACAGTGAAATACTATGCAGCCATCAAAAATGAGATCATGTCTTTTGCAGCAACATGGATGGAACTGGTAAAGTAAACTAACAGAAACAGAAAATCAAATACCACATGGTCTCACTTACATATGGGAGCTACACAAAGATGAGAACAATAGACCCTGGGGTCTACTTGAGGGTAAAGTGTGGGAGGAGGGTGAGGATTTAAAAACTACCTATCAGGTACTATGCTTATTACTTAGCTGACAAAGTAATCTGTATACCAAAACCCTGTGACACGCAATTTACCTACATAACAAATCTGCCCCTAAACCTAAAATAAAAGTTAAGAAATATGTATTAACCCCTTCCCTGCCTCCTGACGCATCCTAAAATATTGTGTCTTTCATAACAGATGACTTCGAAATTCAAAACATGGCTTGAAAATAAATATTTTTATTGTGCTCCCTCAAAAAATCAATTTTCCTTTTTACTCTGGAATAAATTGATTTCTACTTTTTAATAAAAAATGTTTTCCCTCACTAATGTTAGAAAGACTTCCTAACTCCCAAGGTTATATTTCCCAAGGTTATACAAAAATTTGCCTGTATTTTCTCCTAGTAGCTTGATTATGATGAGGCTAATGATTTTACCCAACATGTACTGAGCTCTTCTTATATGCTAAGTATAATAAAGTGTTCCATTTAATCCCCACAACAAGAACATCTACAACATGGGCAGTTTTATTATTCCTGTTTTACAGAAACAGAATTAAATCTTAACATTTTTAAAGATCTTGACCAAGTTTTCAAGACCAAATGATTCACATAGCCCAGAACGTGAGAGAGTTTGCCTCCAAGGGCTGGGTTGGTGTGCTACTGCATTCTATTTCTTTTTTCAAATCTTGTACCAAAGAAGTCAGTATAATTTCCACAATTAATTATCATTTCCCTGCTGACAATCACAGATCTTTTTCAGAATTAGATCTAAAAGCAAAACTCTACCTTGAATGAGCACCTAAACTTCACCACTGGAGCCATGGGCATCTCTGGGTCTGATTCACTCCTTGTGATCAGGTCCAATGATCACATGGGAAGGGACTTCCCACTCTTTTTTAAATTTGTGGTACACAAGAGACCCTTGAGACTTCCACTGCTTTTTGTAAATTTAAAGGTCTTTGAGAAACAGCAGCCTCACTGACTTTTTTCTCCCTTTGCTTGTATTTCACGGAACAAGCAGACTCTATCCACTAGGGCTGCAGAGCATTACTCTAGATCAGAGAAGCAGTGATGCCATAGAAAAAACTTGAGTTTCCCCTTTTCATCCATTTGGAATTATTCACAATTTCTAGAAACATCCTCTACAACCTATAGCAGAGTGGTCCCTGGACCAGCAACATCAATGGAAACTTACTGAGTAAAAATTCTTAGGTCCCGGACCCAGCAGTCTTTGTTTTCACAAGCCTTCCAGGCTTGCGATTCTGATGTTGAGAACCACTGACTACAGTAGCTTAGCAAGCAAGCAAGCAATTAAAATAACAGCGTGACAGAATGCAACCTATGTGTTGCTCTTAACATACGCGGCGGTAGGCAAGTTCAAAGATAGCAAAATCTGGGGACACATGTATGATGATCTCAAGTGCTCTAAACTCCCCACCAGGATCTCCTGCATTTGTCTGTAAGGAGTGACTTCCTGAACTGATATAGACAAAATGAAAATAACTGCTGCAAAGAATGACTTGCACACACAGACACCACATTTGCAGGCAAGTCACTAAGCACTGTGTCTTTTTAATGTTCATTCATTTCAGATGGATTTTCTTGTCATTTATCATCTTGTAGGAAAGACCCCAGTTCATAAGGGGTGGGGATGGCTGGGAAGCAGAAAAATTAGGGGAACAAAGTAAATGATTTGCAGTGTTAGTAGCACTACTGAAAACCAGCAGTGTCAAGCAACTGCCATCCAATATGATCTCAGGCGGCTGGGTGACATTGTCACCAGGGGTCAGCAGGGCTCAGTTATGAAAAATAACTAGATGCAATTGACTGGACAAACTGAATTTGGGCCCTAGACAGAGGGGAGGAGAGGGAAGAGGAAGGAAGGGGAGGGGACAAGAGGGTCTCAGACCCCTCTTAAAATTTCCTGGCCTTTCCTAAATTTGAAAGCAGGTGAGAACCAGCAGTCAGAAGCTCACTGCCTCCTTTCCTTGTCTACTTACATCCTGCCTCATTCCAAACAGGCTATAATCTTAATTAATATAAACTTAACACTCTTGTCTACAGGAAGGAAGTAAATGGTAAAGAGTATTATCCCTAAGTAGCAGTTATTCTCTGGTCACTCATCTCCCTGCAGGAGCTAAATTGTTTTGTAATTTTTCATTAGGCAGCAGCTAATTAAAAACACAATTACCAATCATTTTAATTATAAGCTGCTCTCCCAGAAAGGACTTAAAACACAGTTCAAATGGAGGCAATCAGATAAAAGGATTGCCAAGGAAACACAGAATAACAAAGAAAAGGCTACTTTTTTTGCACAGAGAGAAGGTTGTAGATAATTAAAGACAAAGTTGATGCTTCTTTTTAAAGTTCAATGCTGATTTTAAAAACCAATAAATCATATTCTTGTGCAAAAACAGAATAATTTATACATTTGAAAATTAAAATGAGCAATGTTGGCTCAATGCAGAGTAAGGAAGTACATTTGGATGCAGGAATACATTTTCTAAACTTGCTATCAGAATGGCTTCACTAACATATCAGCATTCCACTCACCTAAGCTTGGTGAAATAAATACTATTTCAGCATTGTAAAAAATAAAATAAGCTCAGAACCTGACATTTGCTTATGAATAGAAAATAATTCAGATCCTGTCTATAAAGAGAAAAATGATTTTAACATGTTTACTTAATCTCCAGTAACTTAACCTTTACAAATCTCCTTGCCATGTTATTTTAATCAACCTAAGCGTCCATTAACAGACAAATAGATGGCCCGGTGTGGTGGCTCACACCTTGAATCCTCACACTTTGGGAGGCGGAGGTGGGTGGATCACTTGAGGTCAAGAGTTTGAGACCAGCCTGGCCACCATAGTGAAACCCCGACTCTACCAAAAATACAAACATTATCCAGGACGGTGGTGTGTTCCTGTACTCCCAACTATTCAGAAGGCTGAGCGGGAGGATCACTTGAGCCTGGGAGGCAGAGTGTACAGTGATCTGAGACGCAACTCTGCACTTCAGCCTAGGTAACAAAGTGAGACCCCATCTCAAAAAAAGAAAAAAAAAAAAAAAAAAAAAAAAAAAAGGGAATGAAATCCTATCATTTGCGGCAAAATGGATGAAACTGGAGGTCATTATATTAGCTGAAATAAACCAGGCACAGAGTGACAAATTGTGCATTTTCTCACTCATGTGAGTGCTAAAGAAAGCGGGTCTCATGGAGGTAAGAGTAGAGTGATGGATACCAGAGGCTGGGAAGGGTGGGGGAATGAAGAGAGGTCGGTTAATGAGACCTAGTGTTCTGCAGCAAAGCAGGGCGATATCGGTAACAATAATTTATTGTATATATCAAAACAGCTGGAAGAGATTCAAAATGTTCCCAACACAAGGAAATGATAAATGTTTAAGGTGATAGAGATCCTAAATACCCTGGTTTGATTATTACACATTTTATGCATTACCAAAATACCACATGTATAATTATTATGTATAAATATGTATAATTATTATGTATCAATAAAAATAAAAGTTAAAACAGATTTAAAAAAAATTTATTGCCATAGGTTTTGGGGGCACAGGTGGTGTTTGGTAACCTAAGTTCTTTAGTGGTGATTTGTGAGCTTGTGAGGCACTCATGATCCAAGCAGTACACATTGAATCCGATTTGTAGTGTTTCACCCCTCCCTCCCCCCCACCCTTTCCCCCCAAATCCCTAAAGTCCACTGTGTCATTCTTATACCTCTGCCTTCATGTTATCTTAAGCATTTAAATGACTGAAGCCAAAAAATGTTCTCATTATTGCTGTCAAGACAGGCAAAGATCTGACAAAAAAATGTATCGATCAAGCAAAGCTAAGTAAATCAGACTTACCTCAGGGAAGAATCCTTTGAAAGACCCTAGCGAAGTTCTTAAAAGGGTAATTAGGGCAGGCGAGCCCGGGCTGGGTGTTGTGAGATGGGCCTCGCAGGACAGGGAGCTGGTTGAGGTCAGGCTCTCGACCCCACCTGCTGCAACGTGTCCAGGAGCTTAGGCCGTATCAGCCTGACTTGACACTAGTCCATAGAACCAAGGGTCAAAACGTTGCATGGTCTCACCTGCCAGGTTTCATTGTGCCTTTCTGTGCCTTTTGAGGAAGTTTGCCTCATCTTATTATCATACATAGCAATCTCAGAGCCTCTGGGCCCTTCTGATCGGCTGAGGGTCTCTTTGGATGAGATATAGATTTCCACGGCACAGCAGGGCATCACTTTATGATTGTAAAAGTATCATTTCCTACTCCTTGCCTGAGTCCTGCAATCTGTCCATCTCCATCATGGATACTTTTGATCATCCTGCCTGACACCTGATGGGGAAAGGGGGTGACCTGGTGATGTGTTTGAGCATTCTTCCTGGGGGAAGTGATTCTCTGTGTGTCTCAGTTGAACACAGTTCAGATGCTCAGGATTGGGTCTGCAGCTTACCAGATCTGAGTCTTATAGCCACTTCAGCCTGAGAAACAGCCAGCCCTCTCTCTCATCCCCACTGTGGTTCCTGCCCAGCATCACCTGCGCACCCACTCTCTGTGTTGAGATTCACTCAGAGTGGCTGGCAAAATGTTACGGAAAATATTTAGGGAAAATTATAGATTATAGTCCCTTTTGGAAGGCCAAAAAGTTTTATTGAGGCAGGTTGAAGGCAGCTGCCTCATTAACTAGTGTAGGAAAGAGATAGAGACTGATCAAAAGACTTTACCCCATACCCATTTGCCTCCACTCTGTTTACTCATGTTAATTTTGTGCTGGGTGGTCTCTCCGGGGAAGATCATAGGGGAATTACCCATTAATAGTATTTACTCTGGGCCCCAGAACCTAAAGCTTTTATGAGTGGTATAACCACTCTCTTAACCATGTTAATTATCTACATGTGTGTTAACTTAGAACCTCTGTTGTAAAACCTTAAGGGAATAAATGTGTGGATAGACAGAGGGTTGATTGGTTGCATTTGGCCCTCTGAAAGCAGCCAACAGCCATCCCTACCCCACTTGAAACACTGAAATGGTGTGAGGAGTGCATTCATTCATCCGTCACTGAGTCAGGGTCTGCAGGTCAGACTTCCGCAGGTGGCTACTCATGTCTCACCTCTACACCCAACCCTGTGCCCCATGGTCCAACTGGCCTCTCCCTCTCTCGACCTAACAGGTCTCAGATAAAGGAGCTCCCAGATCAAGAGGGCAGCTAGAGATAAGTCCCTGGAGCCACAATAGAAAGCTGTTCTTATAATCAAAACACATTCAATTTCCCCTGGGCCCAATATGCTGGCCTTTTGCATTAAAACTCCAGCTTAGGTTTTAGCTGGGTGGTGTCTCACCCACCAGACATGAAAACCTTTCCTTGACTTTAAAACCTCTGTGGTCACCGAACATGGGGTCCCGCTGGGGCTGCTTCTCTGGAGCCTGCAGGAGAGCACCCAAACCCAGCCCCTTCCCCACACCCTGGGGCCTGTCCCGTGATGTTGGATTCCTGAGCAGGTGACCAGCTAGCTCTCACAATGGTGTCAGACATCTAGTTATCAAAAGCAGAGCAGGCAAATGTATTTTGATCTCCAGCCAGCAGCGCAAGTATTGGACTTGAGTTTTTGGTCTGGTGAAAATTCAGCCTTATCCTGGAACTCCCCAAACCTTAGTGCTTACTGAATCCAGGAATGAGGGTGCCCTTTGTTCTGGGTCTTACTATGTTGAGGCATTTGAATGATTTTCAGGGAGAGTAGGTGCTTTGTGGATTCCGGTTTGGGCCTCACTAAGAACCAGGCATAAGCAGATCATGGCTACCAGAATCCTGAAAGAAACCTCTGCTACATGGACCTCCTAGGTTTGGATGGGTGGGCACAGCAGTGGGAGGTCATGAAGCAAGTCTCACTAGGCAAGCAATTGTTCTTCACAAGACAGCTGTTTAGCTGATTCCGTCTTACCTTCCAGAAGTAGGCATTTTCTGCAACAAGCATCTATACGACTATGCTTGGTTTCTGGACTGTTTGAAACAGGAAGAAGGGACTAGAATGGCTCAATCATAGTATCTTCCATTTCTGTAGCCTTGTAGTATAGTTTGAAGTCAGGTAGCATGATGCCTCCAGCTTTTGTTTTGTTTTGTTTGCTTAGGATTGTCTTGGCTATGCAGGCTTTTTTATGGTTCCTTATTAAGTTTAAGGTGGTTTTTTCCCAGTTCTATGAAGAAGGTCAATGGTAGCTTGATGAGGACAGCAATGAATCTATAAATTACTTTGGGGAGTATGGACATTTTCACAATATTGATTCTTTCTAACCATGAGCATGAAATGTTTTTTCATCTGTTTGTGTCCTCTCTTACTTCCTTGAGCAGTGGTTTGTAGTTCTCCTTGAAGAGATCCTTCACGTCCCTCGTTAGTTGTATTCCTAGGTGTTTTATTCTCTGTAATAGTTGTGAACAGGAGTTTGATCATTATTTGGCTCTCTGATTGTCTGTTATTGGTGTATATACTACAAGGCCACAATAATCAAAATGGTATGGTGCTGGTACCAAAACAGAGATGTAGACCAATGGAAACAGAACAGAGGCCTCAGAAGTAGTACCACACATCTACAACCATGTGATCTTTGACAAACCTGATAAAAGCAAGAAATGGGGAAAGGATTCCCTGTTTAATAAATGGTGTTGGGAAAACTGACTAGCCATATGCAGAAAGCTGAGACTGGACCCCTTCCTTACACCTTATACAAAAATTAACTGCAGATGGATTAAAGATTTAAACATAAGTCCTAACAC
Organism: Sapajus apella; assembly: GCF_009761245.1. Taxonomy (NCBI): domain Eukaryota; kingdom Metazoa; phylum Chordata; class Mammalia; order Primates; family Cebidae; genus Sapajus; species Sapajus apella. Next base: position 84,332,913 of record NW_022436942.1, on the reverse strand, counting down.
CATAAAAACACTAGAAGAAAACCTAGGCAGTACCATTCCGTTCATAGTCATAGGCAAGGACTTCATGACTGAAGCACCAAAAGCAATGGCAACAGAAGCCAAAATAGACAAATGGGATCTAATTAAATTTAAAAGCTTCTGCACAGCAAAAGAAACTATTATTAGAGTGAACTAGCAACCAACAGAATGGGAAAACATTTTTGCAATCTACCCATCCGACAAAGGGCTAATACCCAGAATCTACAAAGAACTTTTTTACAAGAAAAAAACAACCCCATCAAAAAGTGGGCAAAGGATATGAACAGACACTTTTCAACAGAAGACATTTATGCAGCCAACAAACATATGAAAAATGCTCATCATCACTGGTCATTAGAGAAATGCAAATCATAACCACATTGTGATACCATCTCATGCCAGTTAGAATGGTGATCATTAAAAAATCTGGAGACAACAAAGCTGGAGAGGATGTGGAGAAATAGGAACACTTTTACACTGTTGGTGGGAGTGTAAATTAGTTCAACAATTGTGGAAGACAGTGTGGTGGGATCTACAACCAGAAATACCATTTGACCCAGCAATCCCATTACTGGGTATATATCCAAAGGATTATAAATTGCTCTGTTATAAAGACACATGAACTTGTATGTTCATTGCAGCACTGTTTATAATAGCAAAGACTTGGAACCAACCCAAATGCCCATCAATGATAGACTGGGTAAAGAAAATGTGGCACATATACATCATGGAATACTGTGCAGCCATCAAAATGGATGAGTTCATATCCTCTGCAGGCTCATTGGATGAAGCTGGAAACCATCATTCTCAGCAAACTGACACAAGAACAGAAAACCGAACAGTGCATGTTCTCACTTATAAGTGGGTGTTGAACAATGAGAATACATCGACACAGGGAGGAGAACATCACACACCAGGGCCTTTTGGGGCATGGCCTTTTGAGGGATAGCAGGGCTTGGGGCATTGGGGAGGGATAACATGGGGAGAAATACCTAATGTAGATGATGGGGGGATGGATGCAGCAAACCACCGTGGCATGTGTATACATATGTAAAAATCCTGCACGATCTGCACATATATCCCAGAACTTAAAGTATAATAAAAAAAAATATCTTCCATTTCATTTTCTAAGTAGTCTTTTTAGAGCTTTATATTTCTTCTTTCCTCATGATCATGAACAGGACTATTTTTTTTTATTAGTGTACTGAAGTGCAATACATCTCACATTTCCTTATTTATCTTAATGTCACACAGTTTGGCTCTGCTCTACCCGTCTGCTATGGCAGGAAATCAATCCTGGTAATTTTTAGGGGATGCTTCCTCCCTGAATTGTCATGGAACTCTCTATATCCCTGACACTTGTTCAATTCAGATTTGAGTAAATTCCCTGGTCCTCAGTCCATCCTGGCCACTTCTCCTGAGTCCTCCCAAACTAGGTGCATAGGATCCATTCAGAGACATCAGGCCCCACTTTTTTTTTTTTTTAAACAGAGTCTCACTATGTCACCTAGGCTGGAGTAGTGCAGTGATGTGATCCTGGCTCATGACAACCTCCACCTCCCGGGTTCAAGCAATTCTCCTGCCTCAGCCTCTCCAGTAGCTGGAACTACAGGTGTGTGCCACCATGCCCAGCTAACTTTTGTATTTTTGGTAGAGACTCGGTTTCACCTTGTTGGCCAGGCTGGTCTTGAACTCCTGACCTCAAATGATCTGCCAGCTTCAGCCTCCCAAAGTGCTGGGATCACAGGCGTGAGCCGCCACATCTGTCCAGGCCCCACCCTTTAAGCAAAGCCTGGGCCACATGTTTGATGCACACCCTTCTCAGGAAGGTTCCCACCTACTCCATGTGATGTTCTAGTCCCTAAGGATGCTGTCTTTGTGTTTGAAGATAGGGTGGCCCACCATACCAGTTGGCCCAGGACGCTCTTTATTTTGGCATGGAAAGTTAAGCTTCCCAGAAAACAGCTTAGTCCTGGGTCAACTGGAATCATGGGGAGGACATTTGGAAGGATGGCAATTCCTCCATTCTCTAAATTGAGTAACTTCCCTAGAAAACCCTCTCAATGGGCCGCTCCCGTCAGTTGAACACCTAGGACCCTCTCTTCCTAAGAAAATCCAGATACCCACCACCAAGAATTCAGACTCTTGAAAACCAAACCTTTTAAACTAGTCTCTGCAGTAAGGAAAATGTAGACTTTTAGAAGCAAAAGCTACAGTGTGAGCCTGGTTCTTGAGAGGAGAATCAAAGCACATCTTCAATTCTCTCAGGATCACCTTTCTGCTAAGAAAACAAGGCACAGCTATTTTCTCAATCATGCCATCCCAGCTCACAGGAATTTCTAATAGGAAGTAGTTCTCAGACCCGGTTATAGGTAAGCATTATCTGGGGAACTTGAACAATTCCTCCATGTCTGGACCCTTCTCCTGATCAATTAGGTTAGAATCTGTGAGGTTTGGCTGGGCATAAAAACAGTGAAAACCCTCCATTTCTCGGGAAGTGGTAAAGGGAGGCTTTTGTTTCAGTTACAAATATTTCAGTCATATTTGTAAGAAATTCAATAAGCAGATTAAGTAGATGACTGGTTCTATATATTATGAACCCTCAAATTCCCTTGACTTCTGACCTTTGAAGGCCAAGGCACTAAAGGTCATGTAAGACAGGCTGCCGTGCATGCTGAAATTCACTGACATGGAAAATTTCTTCATTAACCCCACTGTAAATATCGTGAATTCTTCTGATCTCCATAAATACTAAACGTAAAACTCAAGTGTTTCTTAGACTGGGCTGACAAATCCTGTAATCTCAGGATTTGAGATCTGACAGCCTCCTCCACCCATCTTTTTCCAGAACTCAATGAAATTAATATTATCAAAATTATTATGTTTGTTATTAATTTTCTGAGCGCCTTCAAAATCTTCCTTGGCAAACAATTGCTTTATTTTCTAGATAATTTCTCAGATTGTATTTTGGTTACGTCAGCTCTAGAGAGTACATAGGATCATGTATACTTAGGCATATTTTTATCATAAATGTGCTGGCAGCTGCTTTCAAATGATTATCATGGACTCAGTCTCAAATGTCACACTTTTACATTAGTTTGACACATTTGTAATTGCCTGGAAGGATTTCTTTAACAAATAGCACTTTTATTGGGTCAGAAAATCTTGATATGACCTAAATTTTATCTACAACCTCTATTTATTTCTGTTGTGGATGAAAACGATTGAAGTAATTTAAGATACCACTGAGTAAGAAAATCAGGAAATATAAATGGCCTGATTCCTGCCTTTTAAAAATTCTAATTAAATAATTTAAAGAAGTTTGGATAAAATATGTGACACAAAATAAAATTACCTGGGAAATGTTCAAGACCATGTATTATTTAAGACAGAAGTATGTGAGTAAAAATATTAATAAGGTTGTACGCATCTGAGTCTGTTTAAATGTGGCCACTAATGAGACCAAGCTTTGAAAGTGGTGAGTCTTAAATTAGTAACCCCTCATCCAGGAACTCTTGAGAATGAGGACACTGAGTCTCCAAGAGATTAAGTAGCTTGGGGTTAAGTGACTTTTTCAAGAACTAATTCCTAGTAAGTGGCAGGCCAATCCAGGTTGTTTCTGATTTCCGGTCTCAGCTCTTTACCACATTGCTACACCTCCTGCCATCAGGGGAAAGGTTACAACATATTCTTAGGAAAGAAACAAACTTCCTTCCAAATACAGGTTAAACGATACCTATGCCTTACCAGTTTCTCAAGGTTATTCTCATGATTTAATAGTCCTTTTTTTTTTTTTTTTTTTTTAAGAGATGGGGTCTCACAATGTTGGCCAGACTGGTCTCAAACTCCGGGGCTCACGCAAATCTCCTGCCTTGGCTTCTCGTCAATTATCTTCTTATGAAGTTGGTTTGAACTCCAGATCATGGCTATTATTATGATTTCTTTATACCTTAGAGAAATTTTTCTTTCCCATTGGGTACTTTCAGGAAGTCGGTGGTCAATTCTGCAGAACAAAGCGAAGCACCCTCTGCCACTGGGTGCTTCACAGGCTGGTGTGGGTCATGATGTATGGAGTGGGCAGCATCAGATATTTCATTAACATTAGAACAACTAATGGCCTGGAGTTGCTCCTCACTGACAGGTGGCTGACCCAAGTGAGCACAAGGGTCCATGCATAATTAGAACTGTTACCTGAGCTGCTGTTGTTCGCAGCATTCTTTGATGCAATATATTGGTTGTACACAAAAGTTACAGCAAGAATTGAGTTGAGAGGGAGGGAAGCAAGACAAAAAGATTCATCAACGTTCTCTTGGTTATAAGTCATAAAAATCCAAATCAAGCTAGCTTAAGTGTGAAAGTCACATACTGTCTGAAATAACTGAAGTGTATAGGGATAGGGTTCCTTTCAAATGTGGCTTGATCCAGGAGACTTAGGTTCTCTTCTTTTTTCATTTCATGGTTCCTTTTCTTCATGTTGGTGTCATCCACAGAGAAACCACCATGACTGCAGTGGTTACAGCCTTATAGCTCTACTTGTTCTAGTTTCTTGGAGAAGCTGGTATCTCACTTCCCACATTTCCACATGGACTTTCCTTACCTTTTGATCCCAAATGAACTATTATTAAATGTCCATTTATAAACCAATTGCTGAGCTCCAGGAATTTGAGTTTCTGATTGGCCAGGAAAAGCTCATATGATCTTTTCCTAGAATGAGGCAAGAAGCGCCACCTACCACTCAGAGTAAGGGAGGCATATTTTCCCCAGAAAAGGGTACAGATGTAGAGGCTCTCAACGAGCAATAAATGTCCACCATAGTGGATGGTGGTCAGATGGTCCATGCCTTTCAGAGTGTTACACATGAGAGGGCTTGTGATTAGGTGGGTTCTCCAGGACCCCAGCTGCTGGACTAGCACCCAAGTCAAACTTTCAGGTCTATGCAGCGGAGAGCTTTCCTTTCAAATTAGAACAACCTGGTAATGAGGGAGTGAGCAGGTAATTACCATGGAGGAGAAGCAGAGGCTAGATCAGTCTTTACCCTAGGAGATCGGGAAGGCTTGTTGGCCAGTAACTAATGTGAAAGTTATTGGGATCAAAATGGAGTCACTTGTGTCAAACCAAAAGAAAGGAAAGAAAGAAAAGAAAGGGAAGGAAGGAATGGCGGGGAGAGAGAGAAAAAGAAAGAAAGAGAGAGAAAAAAGAAAAAGAGAAAAAGAAAGAAAGAAAGAAAGAGAGAGAGA
>NW_022436942.1:84309646-84327558 GCF_009761245.1 Sapajus apella | reverse complement strand
GAAAGAAAGAAAGAAAGAAAGAAAGGAAAGAAAAGAAAGAAAGAGAAGAAAGAAAGAAAGAAGGGAAGAAAGGAAAAGCCAGGCCTCTCTTAAAAAAGGGAGGCCTTCACGCATACATGCCTCTGGTAGGAACTTTTACAAAGACTCTAAAGGGCTCTTACCCACATATGCCTGCAACAAGAACTTTATCAAGGACTTTTCAAACAGCTTGCTACCTGAGTTATAAGGATATCTAGTCAGATGTAAAAGAACACCTGCCCGTCACACTGTCTCTACTAGGGAACTGGCATCAGCTCCTGGAATAGACCCTGTAACCAATGTTCTTCTGTTACAGAACGAATTATGTGTACATTTTCCCTTTTCCTTTAAAAGCTTTTTCTCGCCTCAACCTCTTTGAACATGCCCTTGATCCCCATACCCTGCAAGTCCTGGGATTGCAAATCCCCTGTGGACTCAATGATAAACTAATTATCTTTGGAGGATCGTTCTGTGTCTGCTGTTTAAGTGGACACATATATTCGAAAATTTCAGAAAACTCAGACTTTTAAGGTTGCTTCTGAATGTGAATGAAATCAATGAGAGACACTGGAAGAATGAAAGTTAGTTCATCAGACTGTTACACACCTGCTCCCAACACATGTTACCTTCGGTGGCCTCTGCAGGGCATGTCCTTACTTACACATACCATTGTCTTGTGGATGACACAAATAAGTCACACTGCATTGTACGTGTGTTTTTGTGAACATATCAATTTGTGTTGTGGAAATCTTTAAGCATAGATTTGAACTTGAACCTCACTTTGTATTTCTTGTTTCTGCCAAGTCAACCTGAAGCCTCTAAAGTGGGGGAACCTCAGCACTGGATGAGAGGGTGATGATCTAATGTGCCTTCTGACCCTCACCCGTGTGACCAGGGAATGGGACAATGGTTGTGACTGAGGGTTTCTTTGATGCAACACCTAGAGTAAGTTCCCAAGCCGCAGGGCTCACTCACGGTTTAGAGTCCCTGCTTGTTCTCCCCTCCCTGTCCTGGAATCCCTTTTACAATTTACACCATGGAGACACCCATAGAAATGCAGAGCACAACTGGCTTCTGAATAATCTCACTGTATTAAGTGCCCAGTTTAGCGCCCATTACAGGCAGTGCCAATTCCTAGATCCACAAATTTATAGAATCGACAAAATTCTATAAAAAGGAAAAATAAAATTAGACCATGTTGAGCTCATCTGCTGTTTTTGGCAATCAGAATCCACTCCTTTTTCAAATAGAGGCAGCTAATATTTCTTTGAGGAACCATTCCCAAAGAGGAGAAGTTCAAAGAAAAATTAGCTTTTTTTTTTGAAAGAGCCTCCCTCTTGCTCAAATCTGTGGGCAGTGGAGACCACACTTATTTCTTCCCCATTCCTGTCTTTAAGACCATTCATAAGGCCAAGGCCCTTCTTCCCCATCTATTCCTCCTCTCTTCATGGTGATTATGTGAGGGCTGGGCGTGGGCTGGTCTAATCATAGTCTGTCAGAAGTAGCTTCTGCTCCCATGGGATTGTACAGAGGGTATCCCTGTTAAGCAGATAAATGCAGATGAACTGTGTTCTACAAAACATGGGCATTATGGGGGTGCATTATGAAGGTACATTGCTTACTGCAGATGATGAAGAAAAGGTTCCCTGAGAAGATGCCTGAAAGATGCATAGGAGATAGTTACCGATGTGGGCGAGAGTGGGAAGAGAGAAGTAAAATACACAGGAAGTCTGATTATATAAAGATAGATGGGCACTGTATGAACAGAGATGTGGGAAGGAGGGGCTGCAAGATGAAGGGCGGGTGAAGATGTCAGGAGCAGGTGACATGGAGATTGTGAAACCCGCTGGAAAGACTTTTCATCACGTACAGTGCAATTGGTATATGCAAAAATAGATCAGAATGACTCATTTTCAACCAGGAAGAAGGAAAGTGTCATTGATTCTAACTACCATTATTTGGAGGTCAGAATTATGAATATAGATAGTCTGATATAGCCTCTGCTTCTCCTCTATAGTAATCATTTGCTCATTAACTCATAAGGAGGTTGTTCCAATTTGAAAAGAAGGTTCTCCACTGTGTTGATCTAGAAGTTTGATGGGTGTTAGTCCAGCAGCTGGGGGTCATGAAGAACCCACCTAATCACATGCCCTTTCATGTGTAACACACTGAATGGCATACACCATGTATATATATATACAACTGTTTTATATATTCATATATGTTTATGTATATATATTTATGTACATATTATGTTCATATATATTTATATATTATACATATATGTTCATATGTGTGTATATATATATATATATACCATGTATATATATATATACACACATATGAACATATAGGTATAATTGATTAATATGAATATTGATGAAATTAATATATATATAATTGTTATATTACTTGAACTCACAATTATTTTTCTATAAATGTATTCTACAGCAATATTTGGATAAACGTGTAAAAAATAAAGCATGCCAGATGGAACACCATTGAGAGTAAGAAGAATGAGCTCAGCAAAAATGTACATCACTCGGGGTGAGTTATATTATTTATACTACAGCCACACAATGGAATGCATTGCAGTCTTTAAAATAATGTGGTAGGTTTAGGTGAACCAATATGCAAAGATGCATAAGAAATATTAAGTGAAAAAAAGCAATTTACAGATAAGTGTATTTGACTACATACAGACACTTGCAAGTGTTCACACACAACTCTAAAAACATAAATTCCAAACTGTAAATACTTCCAGCTGATGGGGTGGAAAAGTAAAACCATTAGAGACCTTTCTAATTTATAAATTTGCATATTATTATACTATTTTAATAAGCAAAAAATAGACGTTGTAACCATTTTTAACTTTTAAAAATTTAGAGAAATAACTTGCATCTGGAAAAGAAATGCATACTGAGGCATTTATACAGGCTTAGTTCAAAAACACTGTACTTTTTTTTTTTTTGAGATTGAGTCTCACTCTGTCGCCCAGACTGGAGTGCAGTGGCGTGATCTCCACTCACTGCAGCATCCGCCCCCTGGGTTCAAGTGATTCTCATACCTCAGCCTCCCAAATATCTGGGATTACAGGCACGCACCAGCACACCTGGCTACTTTTTGTATTTTAGTACAGACAGTCTTTCTTTCTTTTGGCCAGTTTGGTCTCGAACTGCTGACCTCAAGTGATCTACTTGCCTTGGCCTCCCAAAGTACTGGGATTACAGGTGTGAGCCACCATGCCCAGCCCGAAAATACTGTAGTTTTGAAACAAATCTTATTAATCACACAAACCCTAGCACAATGTCTACAAGACATGGGGCATGTGGGTGAAAGTCCTGGGAAAGGAGAATGTGTGCTAACCCGGTCCACGGGGCCAACCTGGAGATTGCACTGCAGGTGTCAGAGCCCCAGGTGCTCCCTGACTCTTCCGTGGAGGCCTCTGCATAAAGTAGGCAGAAGAATGGCTACCTCTGATGGTTTCCTGGGCTTTCAGCTGCTGAAGGAGCCCAAGCAATCTTCTGGAAACAGCTTTCCTCAGACAGAATGCAGAGGACACAGGTGCGCAAGGTGATGGCGCTGTAAACATTGCGCTGCCTCTCTTCCTCCGCCACGCGCCGACTAACCACCCCCAGGTGACGTCTTTCACTTTTCTGAGACTTGTCTCTCTTCCCTGAAAAGTGGAAGCAATCATTCTTGCTCTGCTCACCATGCAGGTTATTGTCAGGATTGTTTGGATTAATGAATGTAAAAAAGATCTTGCAAGCCATGAAGGGCTGTCTGTGCCTAAGAAAAGAACCACTTTTCTCACATAGGGATGATTTTTATCTGATTTCAAAGGTAGAAGAAAATAGTCAAGCTTTCAAAGGCTATGGGTAAGATGATGGAGCTTTCTTTGCTTAATAAATAAAGGGGCCTGGTACAGTGGCTCATGCCTGTAATCTCAGCACTCTGGGAGGCTGAGGTGGATGGATCTCTTGAGGTCAGGAGTTCCAGACCAGTCTGGCCAAAATGGCAAAATTCTGTCTCTACTAAAAAATGCAAAAATTAGCTGGGCATGGTAGCAAGTACCTGCAATCCCAGATACTTGGGGGACTGAGGCAGAAGAATCACTAGAACCCAAGAGATGGAGGCTGCAGTGAGTCAATGTCACATCACTGCACTCCAGGGTGGGCAAAAGAGCAACGCTCCATTTCAAAAAAAGAAAAAAAAGATGTTTGAGAGCCTGAGGCCCAAAATCCCTTAAGCCTTGGAGTTTGAGACCACGCTGGGAAATGTAGGGAGACTCTGCCTCTCCAAAAAATAAAATAAAAAATTAGCGAAGCATAGTGTCATGCACCTGTGGTCCTAGCTACTCAGGAGGCTGAGTGGGAGGATTACTTGAGCCCAGGAGGTCAGGACTGCAGCAAGCTATTATTGCCCCACTACACTCCTGCCTGGGCAATATAGGACACACTGTCTCTAAAAAACAAAAATAAACAGAATTTTTAAAGTCTGGCCATTTGGTTTTGCAAGACAACGTTATGAGCCTTCCAGCCCATGGGAGTATTAGCACTCTGCTTCGAAATTAGCTCAATGATCTCTCACAAGACACAAACACAAGGAGACAATCACAGACACATCCATTTATCACTCAAGAAGATAAGAGAGGCTTTAATTCTTCCTTCTTCCATTTTCTAAATACATGTGAAATTCTGTCCAGACTTCGTTGACACTTCAAAGCCGCGTTCACATCTGTGTCCGCTCGTGAACTGTGTACCCTCTCACTCTGAAATGGAGGGCAGTTTTGTTGGCTTACCTGTTTTATTTTCCCAGCACAAGTCAGTCTCAGACTGAAAGCATAACCTGCAGATTTTACACTTTTAGTTTCTTAAGGGTGTTTTGGTGGATTGATTTAACGTTGGCAGAAATTTTATTTAAATGTATTTGTTTGAAGTAAATATTTAAATATTAACAACCACTGAGGACGAAAGAGAGTTATTTATATCTGGTTGATTTCCTGGAAGGAGCTTTGGTTTTTTCTCTCTCTCTCTGGGTTTATTAATCATTTCTCAGTATACATTGTCCTGTCCTGGAGGGGCCACATTGAAGTCAACCAAGCCCCAGGCCAGACCAAGAACAGAACAACTTTGTGTGTGGTGCTGGGGAGGGAATGAAAGTTAGTAAAGGAAGCATTCTGGCATCCAAAAGGTCAAGGTCTGTTTGCAGACACAAACACGCCATGTGTCAGGATAATATGACCAAATATTAAACAAGGTGTGAACGTTCCCACTCTTCCTCCTGTCCACACTTATTTCCAACCCTAGAAGCTGGGATATTCCCATCATATTACTCAAGATAGGACCCAAATGAAGCCAAAAAGAAAAGTAAATAAATCCCTTCTCAGCTTTGGGCTTTCACAACAGAATATTGAAAGAGTGACTGCTATTAAAGAGATTTGTATCATAAGAACCTACCTGGTGTTTTAGTGAATTGATTTAACTTTAACCTTGAAATTTGACCTAAACAATAGGCAGAGAAAATCTATGACCTGGCTAGGTACAGCGGCTCACGCCTGCAATCCCAGCACTTTGGGAGGCCAAGACCAGCTGATGGCCTGAACCCAGGAGTTCAAGAGCAGCCTGGGCAACATGGTGATATCTCTTCTCTACAAGAAATACAATAATTAGCTAGGCATGGTGGTGTACACCAGGAAACAGAGGTAGGAGGATTGCTTGAGCCTAGGAGGTCCAGGCTGCAGGTGCATGAACCAAGATCATGCCACTGGGCTCCAGCCTGGATAACATAGTGAGAACCTATCTCAAAAAATAAAAATAATATGTATGTGTGTGTGTGTGTGTGTGTGTGTGTATAATCTCTCAGAATGGACTCTTGTTTTCCTGTAATGAACACCCCCATGTACTTAAGGGTAGAATGTGTCTGGCAGGAAAGCAAGGGAAGGTACATCGTTTCCACCCATTGGTCCTGGTCCTAAGTGGTAATAATGGGGTCATATGTCTTCCAGAAGTTTTCGGAGATCTGGAATAGAAGCAACCTGGGTCTCTTTTCTTATCTGGTTGCCACAGAGTTCCTCATGCCACCCTGGTTTAAGATAGTAGACTAAAGATGTCCCCATGTGAATTCAGGGCACAGGGGCCTGACGGGACCACATGCTCCAGTATTTCCCAAGAGAATGGAGAAGTCTAATAGTCTTCTGAGCAGCCAGCACTGGAGGACAAGGATGGGCCTCATGACTGGGTTCAGGGTGTACCATTATGGATATGTGGCAAATCTCATATTAGGGGACCAGCTGGGATGCAAACTTATCAGGGAAGGTTAAGGAGGGAAAGAGGTCAGGCAGGAAAAGCCATGTCTGTGGACACCAGCACGGAACAGAGAAGAGCAGAGCTGAGAACTTATTTGTGCACCTACTACAGTATTGTGCAAGCCTCCTGGAGCTTAGATTCAACTCCATGAAAAAGAGGAGGATGGAATTACCAATTAATTGAGTGTAATGCATATTTCTTGAAATCAATCAGAATCGATGGTCTGATGCTTTGTGCCATCTGACTAAACAGGGCTAGAAGTAGTGTTAAGTTGATTAGGTAGATGAGAGTGTGTGCCTAAGACACACAGAAAGAATGAGAGATAGAAATGGAGATAGATATGGGGGGAATAAAAGAAAGAGAGAGAGAGAGACAGAAAGAGACAGAGAGAGAGAGGGAGAGAGAGAGAGAGAGAGCATGTGCATGATCTCTCCTGGCACACAAGCATGACTGATGAGTAAGTGGCTTGTACAGAGTAGGCACTACTCAGTAAATGATTGTTGAACAAATTAAGCTGAAAATGGAATCTGAATAAGGAGGTGAAGATGGAAATAGATGGTGCAGAGTGAGATATGGGGGGAAGTTGTTCGCTCTTTTTTTAAAAATTTCTGTAACTGTTTTTTCCTGCAGTAGGACCCAATTTAAAATAAGATTGGAATGTGTTCCCTGGTGTCCTCAACACTTCGCTCCCTCACTTGCAATGGAAAGACTGGGTGTCCTGGTCAGACACACTATGAGGGGACAGTTCACAGGGTGTCCAGCTCCTCCCTGTTTGCCTGGGTCTTGTTCAGCTTTAGCACTGAAAGCCTCTGTCTTAGGAAATTTGCAGTCCAGGCACATCGGGATGGTTGGTCATTCTGATTCAAATTCTGAGTATCCAGTCATGGAGGGATAATGTTCACAGCTCACAGCTCTCCACTTTGAGGATCTGAAAACCAAGAAAATGGAATTTGAGGTACTCGGCCAGTTGTATCTGCACAGTAATAGCCAGTGTTCGAACAAGAGTGTTATTGAAAAATAAATGAGCTCATTATGGTTGGGGTCATTGAGAAAGATGTGGTCTCACCAGTCTTCAAATCAAGATACACACTGGGGAACCAAATGTCACCATCCCTTTATTGCATCCCTACATGAATGCAAAGCCCCACTCAACCTGGGCCACATCACAATGAGATTTTAAAAGGGACCCTTCTCCAGAGAGAGGAGACCATTCATGTGGCCGTGTTAATTTATCACAGTGGAAATCTGGTGCATAATTTAACATTTATCTCATTAATTTTATAGGTACTCTACAGCTCTAACAACAGGAATGTTTGAGGGAAAAGAGAGCTTTCTTCACCTCCTAGTCATTCCGTGAGAAAAGGTGTTGGCAAATGTTCTATGTTGTGTGTTTCTCCTCCCTGACCTCTGTTTTCAGGCTGCTGCAAAGCACAGTGTGCCCAGTTTTCTGAATGATGAGGAGGCGCAATTCACAGCATCGAGTCATGCAGAGGAGAGGGGAGTTAACTTGATGGGTGTTTGAGATGGGCTGATGAAATGCAGCATGGAAAATTAGCCCAGTAAAACAGCTATAAAATTTGAATCACAGTATCATAAAAATGCCAACAGACCAAGAACAATAAATATCGCAGGCAGCCAAGAACAAGGCAAGTTACCCTGTGCACAAACCCGGAAATACACATTACCTTTAATAATTTCCTTGTAACGTTGTTGATTAAGTCATCTCTGAAATAACAGTCAATGTACTGAAAAGATGATTCTATCGTAGAAAGTGGAGACAAGGTTTAACCCTGATGACTTTCTATTTCTTTTCATAAAAATATCTGCAAAGATGGGGAAACTTCAAGGATATTCTAGTTCACTGTTTTCCCAGGTAGAAATAAATTCTTGTTATCTGTTGCAGTTATTTTCTTTTTTCTTTTTAAATTTTTTAGTTGACAAAAAAGTATATACTGAAGATATACAACCTTGCATTTTGAAATATACATACCATACTTTGTATAACTAAATAAAGCTAATTACTGTATGGATTACCTCATTCTTATTTTTTTTGTGGTGAAAACACTTAAAATCTAATTTCTTAGCAATTTTCAAGAATACCATACCTCATTGTGAACTACAGTCACTATATTATACAATAGTTCTCCTGAACTTTTTCCTTTTATCTAAAAAAATTTTGTATTCTTTGACCAATTTTTCCCCAACCCATCCCCCATCCTGCAGTAATTATGTTTTACAGCATCACCTTGGATATGGAATTATCAAATACTAAACATTTTCTAGGAGAAATAGAGATAAATTTGTGCAAGCCTCTTGTCACAACATTTTCATCCATCAATGAATACATAACCTTGTCTTATGCGTGTTTCTGTTTAAAGACACCTTATTTAATATATAGCACCAACTCATTAACACTGAACTCAGTGAGCACCGCTGTCTGTCACTCACACCTGAATGAAGCGTCTTTGCGTTTTCTTTGTCAGATACCTCACGCTGCCTTCTTGTGGTAGACAAGACTTCAGCACTATGCTTGCAGGCCATGTTATAAACAGCCAAACCATCCATCAGAGAAACAAAAATAGGCTGGGCGCAGTGGCTCATGCCTGTAATCCCAGCACTTTGGGAAGCCAAGGCAGGCGGATCACAAGGTCAAGAGATCAAGACCATCCTGGCCAACATAGTGAAACCCCGTCTCTAAAAAAAAAAAAAAAAAAAAGAAAGAAAGAAAGAATAAAGAAACACAAGAATGCAAACAGTTTGGCACTAAATAGCCTACAAGAAGGACATTTATGCTATGAGAGCTGAAACAAGAAAACTCAGTGTCACCTTGTTTCATCTCGGGTGGAAATTTAATTTTTTTTTTTCTGTTTCATGTATGCTCAAAAGTGAGCACAAAAATCCCAGGAACATTGATTTTGGAATTATAAGTACATTGTAGCAAGTACATTTGCAAACGCAATATCTGTAAATAACAAGGACAGAGAGTGACTTTGTTTGCAACTTCCAATAATTTAAATAATAATTAAACTAATGTATTTTTCTGTCAGTCTGAGTCTCTGGTTGCAATAAATAGGAAGGATAGAAATTCACCTTTCTTAGAAAGCAGCATAATGGAAGGATACAGGAAAACTCACAAAGTCAATGCAAAATGTAGAGAGAAGCTATGAAAGGAGAATCTCCTAGGATTAGGTTGCAGTCATTTCTGCATTCCTACGTATTTACAACATTGTTATGTGCTAGGCACTGTTCGTGTCTGGGATACAAAAGTGAACAACCAAGGTCTCTGTCCATATGGAATTTACAGTTTATTAGAGAAGACAATAAGATGTTAACATATGTTAGAAGTGATATGTGCTATAAAAACTAAAAGCCAAGTCACTGGGCATCTGGTCTGCCAGGGACGGGAGTAGGCAGGTGGCAATTTTCTGTCCTATTTCTGCTTCTTTAGCAAGTCATGTGAACTCAGCTAATTTTCTTAACTTCACTACATCTTTTATTGTTTCATCTGTGGCATGGGTGTAATAATGATACCTAGCTTACAGGGTTGTTCGTAGGATTTTTAGGATTATTGCAGGGGAAGTCCTTGGCACAGTGCCCAGCACACAGTAGGTATGTTTTCCGTTTCATGCTTATGATAATATTCTACTACAATAATGATACAAATGCTGCATAGGCCCTCTGAATCACCACCAGTGCTGAGCCTATCAAAGATTTTGACTTTACTAACATATTTGTCAATGGAGAGATTGTCCCTGTTCTAAAGAATGTGCTTTCCATAATTGTAAAATAAAGAAAAGGCAGTAGCAGAAAACCCAGCCTTGAAAAATATGTGGTGTCGCGAATGAATTTTTTCTAACACTTTACATATTTTTTTTCTTTCTCATCTTAGGAGAACAAAATAGCTGTGTTCTACTATGCAGTGTTTATAACTTTCTTGCTATAGAGAATGCCTTATTACTAAACCTGATAAATAACAGAGCTTTTTCTTGCGGTTTTCAACAACATCACCCAGATAGAAACAAGGCTGCAGATATTTATGCCTCTCAGTTGTCTCTTTGAAAGTTTAAAATCATCCCCTAATTAAACTGGAAGACATTATGTATGATTTTTTTAAAAGGCTGTGGCTGCTGAGACTGACTAGCTAGCGCATCAGTTACCTGGTGAATAGCTATTTACCAAACCTCTTTCCTTTTCTCCCTGAGCTCATAGTTCTACTCTATGTATAGCCTCCCTTGCAGGGGACAAGGACCTAGATGAGAAAGATGAGTAAAAGCCATATCACCACCTCCCAGCCTGACCTATAAAACCTCTCCTGGATGGTCCTCCGCACTCTGTTGCTGCAACACAGAAGATGCTTGTTAAAGATGGAAAAGTCACAAGATGGAAAGAGCCTAGGTTCTTGAATCAGTGCTTGGTGGATCCGCTCACCCATCAACAAAAACAACCAGACTGGACTTTTATCTTGAGGTTCATTTACTATGGTATGGAGCTTTACCCTAAGTGAGAGAATGGAAACCACTAAGAATTGACTTTAGGGACAGAACTTGATTTCTTCAGGTAGCATAAACGTCTCAGATCTTTACTTATTGATTTCAAAGAAACAAGGACACGGCTGCTCCCATATTCCCAAAAACATTGCAGGAGTTAAAAACATTTCTGGGATTGTACCTAGTCACACTGATAGGGAAAATGTCTGTGCAGGTGATTCGGTTGTGCTGTGTTCTGGGATGGTCCCTTCCATTTCTGTCGAATTTATGGTCTCTGTTGGGCACATATAATACCCAAGGAAAACTGACCTTGCATCTGTAATTATACCACTGTTTTCAGTAAACATCTGGGAAATGTATTGGCTTTATAATTTCCAGCTAGGATGTGCTCTTCCCTTCCATTCTCTGTAAAATTTCCCTGAGTCCGTGAATTGACTTGTTTATCCCTGACCAGTCAAACTGTGAATTTGGAGAAAGAAGTTGCAAAACCAATTCAAAAAGCACATAGGGCAGTCAGGGTGCTGCTGTTAGGAGAGAAAACCCTGCATGTGCTTCAGGACTGGGGAGCTGACCCAGCCTCACCTGCAGTTGTGAAACAGGGTCACGTCTCTTGCTCCCAGTTCTCCAGATTTCCAGAGACAGACACTCCACAAGCCAGACTCCTTTGCCATGACACTGCTCAAGATGTGCTTCATGTATTTCAATTTCTGGTTTGCACTGAGGAGAGAAAAGCAATCTATCATCTCTTAGGGGAAGAAAGCCATTTGGAAGAATCTATTTTGTACATTCATAATAGTACTGCTGGTTCTTGATGAATATCAACAGCAGGAAAAGAAGGAAACAGGGAGACAGAAAGGAAGGGAGGCAGAAAGGAGAGAGGAAAGAAGGGAAGGAGGGAGAGAAGAAAGGAAGGAAGGAACAAGGGAGGGAATAGAGGAGGGAGAGAGAATCCTATGAAAGAATCTTCAGAGTTTCCCATAACCTCAGACACCCTAAATAGGCAAATTTGTTTACTGTTTTTATATAAGAAAAAACAAGCCATGGAAGTAACTTTTCACATAGAAGTGAATTTAAGGCACCTGAGACTTTAATGTGTGGGCAGAGGATAAAAATTATGTTGAAATTTTTTCATGTATCTGTGCCTAAAATAATATTCTGAGATGTTATCATCTTTTAATTCAGGGTCTCTTTGTAGTGTCCCGTTTTCTACCCACTCCCTGCCCAACAGAGTCAGATCCCTGTCCATTGCCTCAGGGAAGGTACGAGGAAGAGTGGAAAACAGAAATACCTTATTATTTTTTGGCGCTCAATTTATAAAGGGCTGGTTCTTAGGAGACAATGATAGCTAGCATGCCCACAGGTAGCATGTGCTGGGTGCTAGTCAAAGTTCTTTGTTCTTTAACCCTCACAGCAGTCCCATATCATCCCTGTGCTACAGAACGGGAAAATGAGGCACAGAGCGATTAACAAAGTTGCACAGGTATGTAGAGATAGTAAGGGGCAGAGGCAGGTTTTGAACAAAAGGAGTCTGGTTCCAAAGTCCAGCCTCTGTGCCACCCCACTGCAGGGTTTTAAGACACTACGATGCCTCACTACGCTAACAGGCTTTTCTCTGAGTAGGGCTTTTGGGGAGACAAATGGAATATGGTTGTCAAGCTTTGGTAAGATCTTTTGCTTACCACCAGGAAGAGAGAAGGACTTGCACACTCAAAAACAGTGCCGTCCTCCAAGTGCCTGGGGGAGGCATGGACATAGGAACAAAGAAGACTTACAATCTCATCTTGGCAGGGCCTCTGGAGGAAGAGAGGGAGAAGGAAGGGCTCTGTGTGCAGCTTCCAGAGGTCCCCAGTCCTGGAAAGCAGCAGATTTTCCGTTAAACTAATGAAGCTTGAGCTGCAGAGCCCTTCATTGGCTTAGATCTTCCAGTGCTCAGGAAGAAGGGCTGGCCACGTGTTCATTCTGTGACATGCAAAAGATGCTTTCATTACAACGCATCAAGACCTTTGTTCTATTAGGTTGGTGCAAAAGTCCTTGTGGCTTTTATTATTATGTTCGGTGGCAAAAATCTTAATGACTTTTGCACCAACCTAATAATTTATCCTCTGTCATACATCCCCAAGTTGCATGATGCTCCAGTGGCTGCAGGCATGTTTGCCATGCGGCTAAACGTTCTTTGAGTTGGGTGCACAGTTGTCTGTATTTAGTGGGATGCATTTACATGGCCGAATTCAATTCTCAGTATAGTTACGGCTCGCTGTCTTGCTGTAGGGAGAACTTTCAGGAGTAATTTTTCCCCACTGTGTCAACCCACTCAAGGTGATGGGTCAAGGTTTGTTTCCTGATATGAGCTTGTTCTAGAAGTGAGCCTGATGTGAATAGTGCAAGAGAAACAAGTTTTGAAATGAATGGAGGGAGAAACTTGTCTGTAATTGTCCCGCCAATCATCAGAGGTATAAAACTATCAGTGAAGGATTTGGTTTTCATCAACGCTTAGTCACAAGATTTCTGGTGATTCAATGTTATGTGCTACGTGTTTGCATTTCCCCACAATTCATATGTTGAAGCCCTAAACTCCCTGTGACTGTATTTGGAGATGATGCTTCTAAGGAATTAATTAGATTAAATGAGGTCATACAGTGTAACTTGATCATATAGGATTGGTGAATTTATATTAAAAGGGTTGAATATCTTTTGGTAGTAATATATTTTGAGTTTGTCATCAAAAGCATCTTGAAGGCAATTCTTTAAAATTCCTTCTTAATTCTTCTGTGCTTGTTTATATGTTTTATTAAAAAAATAAAATATTCCCAATTTTGTCAGTGTATATCTCAACTTCCTGGCAAGGTCACCTGATTGACAGAAAAGGACCTTCTTATCAGCAGAGAGCCTCATTCCTTTGTGTAGTTCACAGGTCTCTGAAAAGCCTTGTGTATGGGAATTAATTGCTATTCAGAGCTAACTCCTAGTGCCAGGAGATTTTTGTCTTTCTGAAGGTTTGCCTGTCAGTGTGACTGGATTATCAGGCTATTAAATAGTGGTCCTTTCAGCATGCCAACGCTCTAAAGAGATTCTGCTAACAACTCAAGAGATAAGCAAAGTGACTTTCTGTAAGTGTAAGCAGACTCCAGCCTTATTCTTGGAAATAACTAACAATCTAATGTGCTACTTAATCAACCTACAAACAGCTAATGGGTGGCCCCTGCATGCTGGACACTCCCAGAATATTAGTACCATGCTGGATGACATCCATCAGATGAGGATTTTAAAAGTTAGCCTGTTGGGTTTGTTTTAAGGTGATATGCTTTCTAATTTAGGAGTTGGAGAATTTGGAAAAGAGAGGGATTAAGGAGATAGGCCAGAGACTAAGCATATTTCCTGCTTTGTCATGGAGAAGAGAATTAATAAAACATGAATTGTGAACACTCAGAATAGAAACAATGTAATACATAAACATGATGAGATTAGAATTGATTGGGGTTTTCTTATTATCCTTTTTTACATTTTGGCCAATTATTAAATATTACTTGCATAGTTAAAATAAAATGAAGGTAAAATAGCACCTGTATTGCTTAGGAGGTTTCAGCTCTGGAAGGATAAATACCCAACCAGCAGGAGCTCCTCCCAGAAGGATTATGAATTGCTTCTTCACAAGGATCGGGTGGTTTGTGGTTCTGTGCCTTTGTCCAGGTTTCTATGATGTCACGTGACATTTAACCTCTTTCTATCTTTCTTCATTGTCATCCTCTCTGTGTTAGCTTTTCCTCCTCCTGGCTCTCATGGTGATAAGATGGCAGGTGCAGTGCCAAGCATTACATGAGTGTCCCAAGCAGGAAGGAAGAACGTGACAAAGTGGCTTTCATCTTCAAGGTTTCCCCAGCAGACACTCCCCCTTTGGCTGAAGAGAGGCCAAGAAAACCAGTACCTGATAAAGGGGATCACGAAGGCCATGATTTTCAGCTGTGGCCAATCAGAATCTATGTAGGTGGGCATGTTGCACTGCAGTCATGTCAAGATTCTATCAGCAAGAAAACTCCCAGATGGGAGCGGACAAGTAAAAATGTCAGCCCCTACCTTCACCACCCTCCTCTCCACTCCTGTTGAGAGCCCTAAAGATTACCCGATTCTCAGCTGGGCTCTCTGAAGAGCCAGTAGCCATAAGGAACAGGAGAGAAAACTTCTGATTTTGAGTCTATCAACTTAGCTTCTGACACTACACAAAATGCTCCATCCTAGAGCCCCACTTTTTTGGGGGGTAGGCGACCATCAGAATCCAGTATTTATATTATTCAGAATATCTGCTTGTTGTAAACAACAAACATATACAAGTAAAGGATCATATACAAGTAAAACAAAAGAAGTTTGTTTATGCCTCTAAGATTCACTTTAAGGGGCTTTTTTTTTTTTTCTGCATTTGAAATTGATTGTTTTACTTGTATATGGCCCTGTGAATTTTCCAGTGAAAAGAATCATGCTTCTGTGTAAGTGCTAAAATTGGAGAAATTGGAGATAGCCAGTTCTCTGCTTGGGGAAATCTTGTGGGGAAATAAGTTTCTTTCCCACATGTGTGGGAGAAAGAGAAATAAGGAACAGGGGAATGGAAAGAGCCACTTCAAATCAATTAATCCACCAAAGCCACCTTTTGCAGATGGCCCCAAGATTGATGTGCTCCATCCTACAGCCTTGGCTTGGTGCCTAGGTCTTGTATCTATGTGAGCTGAGCAGTCTCCTCTCAAAATGCCTGAACTCCCACTGTTAACAAGATCTTTACACTAAGAATTTCCCTTTCTAGTCTTCTGCTGTGAAAGCAAAAACAGCTCTTCTAGGGCAGAAGAAGGATAAATAACATTTTATCCAAGGATACCTAACATTACATTGGTGGGATGAGATTAAAGACGCTGTTTTGTGTCTGTGGGGTGGGGAGGGGGGAAGTGAGGAGGAATTTCGCTGGTCACCCAGGCTGGAGTGCAGTGGCGCAGTCTTGGCTCATTGCAACCTCTGCCTCTCAGGTTCAAGTGATTCTCCTGCTTCAGCCTCCTGAGTAGGTGGGATTACAGGCATGTGCCACTATGCCTGGATAATTTTTGTATTTGAGTGGAGATGGGGTTTCACCATGTTGGTCAGGCTGGTCTTGAACTCCTGACCTCAGGTGATCCACCCACCTCGGCCTCCCAAAGTGCTGAGATTACAGGCATGAGCCACCGTGCCCAGCCTAAAAACGCTTTTATTCCTCGTGGAAGAAACAGACAGAAAGAGCATCCTGCAGAAAGTGAAACAATCAGAGAGGTCACACCTTACACTGCCGTATGCTTCTAAAGACCGCACAAATATGAAAATTAGGCATGGTCAAAATAGCTCAATGAATTCAGAAGAGACAGTGTTTTCTTCCAAGGTCGCAGATCGCCAGTCATTTGTTGCACCACAAGACCCAGGACCTGACACATATCTTACGTTACCAGCCCCTTTTTGAGAGATTACCAACACTCAGTCAAGGTGAGGTTCTCTAGCTGCAGCGATTATAAAAACTCAGCTTTACTTCATCAACATGTTTGTCTGATGGTATCTCTGGGGTAGCTGAGAGTTGACACTAGAAAGCCTGAGATTAGAGCCGTAATTACATATTTAAAGTCCCCTGGTGTCATAACCATATTCTGTCCTTTGAGGAGAGTATGTCAACCACTGGTATTTCAGCCATTGCTTTATGGCTTTGTATTGGTATTTTCCCATTTCACCCACTTAAACTCCTTCAGCAGTGGTGTCTGCGCTCAAGTTAGAGGTTTATCTGTAATTCCTATTGATGGTGGCTAGGACGTTGCTGTTAGAATTCCAGTTTCAGGAGGGAGAAGAAACACCGGTGAAGAAAGAAAGTGTTTAGAGGCCCTCAAGGCATTTATCCCCTCAGGAAGCCATAATGTAAAAGCTAAGACATAAATTTTAATTGAGCTGATATCCTAAATGTCAAACCAGCCTGCAGCATGCTCTCCAATGGGTGTTTATTGTCCTACCTCCCCACACAAAACTGAGGCCATTTCATCTGTGAAAATTCCTTGAAGAGAGTTTGTCTCTCAGTTGTTCTCAGCCTGAAGAGGGATTTCAAAGAGGTGTTGAAAACCTTGGGAAAAGGCTAAGTTTTTTAGAAGTAATTAGTGGTCAACAGATTCCACTAGGTAAGAAACAACCTTCTTACTGCTTCTGAAGAGTAGAAAGAGAAGACCAGAAGAGGCAACGCTTAATCTAAAAGATTGCTAATAATGGAATTTGGGGCATCTCAAGAGACTGCCACTCAGATTCTAGCAGACCCAAGGCCCAAGCAGAAGGCTGTGGCTGCCTGGGTGGAGGGTGTCAATCACGAGAGGCAGGTGCCAAGGTGGTTTTCCAGAAATAACACAAGGAGCTAGGGAGTGTGCCAGGGTCATTTATGGCCTCTGAATTCATGGCCAGAAAAATAGATAAAGAGGCAGCCGTGGCCACCTGTTGATAGGTTCCCCAGCAGGCAAGATGTCTCTGGGCTGTTTGTGGTCCACACTGGTTGACTCTCACTGAAAGTAGCAGGTTGCAAGGCCACACCTTCACTAAGTATCTTCTTTCACTTTACCCCCAAATGAGAGCATGGCTCCCTGTGGGTTGCCTGAAGATTTAAGCCACTTAATATACACTTACATAGTTGCCATAAAATACCATGGCAGCTGTGTTGCTTATTGGGTATGCTTACTCTCATTTTTACAAGGATATGAATTCACTTATTATTTTCTTTAGGTGAGGAAGTTCCTGCCTTATGAGATACAAGTGTGAATTCATCCCAACTCACACAATAATAGCAATCCACTGTGAACCTCCCCACTCCACTGGGCCCCAGGATGCAGCTCTGCAGCTGGTTCATACTGAAGTTACATCTGAAGTCAGAGACTTACACTTTTCAAGGATTTTGTTTTATTTTAAGCTGTTTGTTTTTCATTCTATCTCAGATTTGCCTGCATATCAAAATGTATAGAATAATTTTTTTTTTTTTTTTTTTTTTTTTTTTTTGGGGGAGTTGTTTTTTTTTTTTTTTCCCGAGTGGAATGGCATTGCGCGCTCTCCACGCAACCTCCGCCCCCTGGGT